>NC_134832.1:81873829-81950127 GCF_004210375.1 Tachypleus tridentatus | reverse complement strand
TTGACAGACAAAGTAATCAAGTTCCTGGTGTCTTAATTTTGCAAATATAAAATTATTCTATTTTTGCATAGTTCAGGATCACATACACTATGGAACCTTGTAATATTTCAGCATAACTTTCTCTGTCATTTCCACAGTTAGAGCTAACGAATGGTTTAAGCATACAATCCTAAATAATTTGAATCTTCTATGTGTTGCTTAAAGGTATCTCTATAAACACTCATAGTGCATCCTTTACTGCTGCTGTCTTTACTTCAGTTTATGTATAATAATTTCATCTGACACTTTTTGCAGTTTACTTGTACGTATAAACCATGAACTCACCTTTCTGTCTCCAGCTACCAACAAAACTTGTGCTAACGTAGATAACTCAGTCTCATTATTTTCAACTGTAAATGATAATTGTTGATAATTATTCTGAATTCTAGAATTGAAAACTAACATTTTAGTTTTTGCTTTTTGAAGCTCAGACAGTCTTATTTTGGTATGTATCAAAGTGATAGTAATGTTTAATAGGGCTTAGTGACACATGTTTAATTTCTTTCTCATGTAATTCAAGTGTCTGGTTTAATTACTTCATTATAATCACATGTTAAATTAAATATTTCTATAGATACTTGTTTTGATGTTTTGTTTTCTTGTTTAATTCACGTAAATCGTCTGTGGTTGCAAAAATTTCAAAATATTTCCACCAGCGTCTATTAAACCACGTTTTTCTGGAGTGCGATCGGAAATCGGAAAGATATCTTTAATATTCTTTAAATCTAAAAACAAATATTCTATCTTAACAAGATATCATTTATCTTAGGTATTATAATTTTTAATTAATATTTCCTGTAAGATCCTTACTAAACATAAGATCGCCCGGAATTTGTCAGATGAAATTGCGTCATATATTCCGAACCACTGTCCTCGAAACTAACTTTACCACTTACGTAAAACGATTTCTCGAACTATATTAGTTCTTCTCATAATCAAACTATTAATCGAATGTACTGTGGAAACAGTATATTTTCAGCAATTATCCACTTATCTCACGATAATATAAAATTTCCTTCTTCAATAAAAATCATACCTGTCCTATTTTTGGTGGTACAATACTCACATTCTTTGCCGCCATGTTTACACTCATCTATTTAATAATTACCGTTGTAAACCTGTAGTTATGCCAACTACTAAAACATATCAAGACAAGTGTCTTATAAACACAGACATGTATTTATATAACTTATACAGTAATGTCTATATACATCCTGTATTGTCTACGTAATTCTAATAACAGCTATGCATTTAACTTATTATATTGTTAAAAGCACGTAGTACACCACTAGTTTCGTCACTAAAGCTAACATTAACTCTATTAATGTCATTTCTTATCCTTGGTAAAGCTACTTGTCGATTGAAATTCACTCGTCTTTTGTAGGAATAAGGATCACTTCTGGTTGAGTTGGTACATGACCACGTCATGTAATGTTATATTCATGTTCTTCAGGTGCTGTCCTTGGGTACATGGACTTTGAGTAGTCTATGTCAACAATTTCACACTTAATATACGGCATTAACATCCTCTAACTTTTAATTTTCTATCTCGGCTTTACTTCTCTCTTCATCATCATAAAATAAATATAGTTTATTCGAGGAATCAGATTCGACCTCAATATTTTTTTTGTCAATCATATAGTTTTCATCAGTCATATATTCGTCGTGATAGGGTTTCCTTTCCTTCAGTTTCTTTAATCTTTTAACACGTACCAGTTTGTTTATACCTTTATTCAGAAACATAATAATAAAAAATGTTCATTCTAGTAAACGAAATAATAAATTGGACTAAGTGAGAGTTTGATTTGTTCCTGATTTGTAAACAATTTTTATGTGATAGAAAAAAATGAATATTAATTTTGAGCTCTATTTATCTAAATCATGGAAAATCTATTTAGAAAACCAAAATAACTTGCATGGAATTTAAGTTATTAGGCCAATGTAATATTGCAAAAGATCTTCGGAACAGTATTCAAAACTCCTTATGCAATGATATTATTGGATCACACTCTCAGATACATGCTATACCAACTGGGAAAAACTCTTATGATATCAGTACCTGTCAATAGAAAATAGCCTTCGAAAAGTTTATTTATATTCATGTGCGTGTATGCTTTCATTATAGCAAAGCCACATCGGACTATCTGCTGAGTCTTACGTATATTCAGATGTTTCTACTGTGAAACATAGAACATTAAGTAATAAGAAATAATTATTGGACGCACCGTGGAACGTATAATTTAAGTAATATGAGAACTTTACACCTAATGACGGAGTTATTTGTTTCTCTTCATTACAATCTTAATTATTTAATGTGAAAACTTTAATTTGTTTTCTATTTTATCAATTTATTATTATTTATTTATCTATCTATCATACTGGAACGTTCCTTTTGTGTTTAGATTAGATACAGTTACGTTATGTTATGTAAAACTTTTCTTCTGAGTTTAGATTACGCTGCTTTTCATTGACAGGAAGTTATTTTATAACAACTTTTTCCAATTGGTATATCATATTTGATTAACAACTCGAT
Organism: Tachypleus tridentatus; assembly: GCF_004210375.1. Classification (NCBI taxonomy): domain Eukaryota; kingdom Metazoa; phylum Arthropoda; class Merostomata; order Xiphosura; family Limulidae; genus Tachypleus; species Tachypleus tridentatus. The sequence continues at coordinate 81,947,555 of NC_134832.1, read as the reverse complement.
TTCTCATTAAATACGATTTTTATGTACGTGATAGTTTTAATTAACAGCTGTTTAAGATTAAATAAATAGACATGAAATCAATGCAAATTATCTTGTTTCCAAGTCCTTCATACGTGCTTCGTAAAGTATGTTATGTTGTTCTTTTAAGGTTAGTTTCACTTACTTTATTTATTATAATGTCTGTAATATATTTAATTTATAATATCTATAATGTATGTTGTATCAAATGGCTTAGGTAAATATTATTTCGCAAACTATGTTTATCGTGTATAAACCCGTCTCAAAATACGTTTATGAGATATGATGTACGATTCGCGACTGTAGAAGCTTTCATTCAAAATACAATTTTTTACTAGATACTATGACATCTAACGACCGATTTTCATTTTAACAAATGAAAGCAATAGCTATCAACCTAATAAAGTTCATAGTTGATGCTCTGCTATTAGACTAATTAAACTTTGCTATTAATACTACCATCTACAGTCAGAAATCATTATTAGATGTGATTTTACTATAATCTTAAAGTAAAATATTTTTTAGTCAACAGGTACATACGTAAAATAAATCTTTTTTATTTCCTTTTATATTGTCTGAGTCACACTAGATGGCACAATATTCCAGAAAAATTGTATTGGAAACTTTCATTTATTAAATGAAATCCTGATTTCAAAACATTAAAAAAATTAAACTTAAATTTATAGATTTCTACATTTTTTTCCAATTCCATTCCCAACATATAATATTTTATTTACATATTTTCGTCGTTTCCTTTTGAATAAGTTACTGAAACAGCTTTACTTTTTTTTAACACTTCCATATTTCCTGCATAGTTACAGTTTTACTGCGATGCAGGAAAACAGTTTCATACTTTATTGTTGTATTTAATAAGATTCTTTAAAACTGTTAAAAGTTTTAGGAGTTCCTCGCTGGTACAACAGTATGTCTGCGGATATACAACGTTAAAATCATCGGTTTGATTTCCTTCGGTGGACTCAGCAGATATCCCGATGTGGCTTTGCTGTAAGAAAGAACTTGGACCCTCAGATAGAGGGACAAAAGTTTGGTTCTCATACGCTAGTTTAGTTAATTATGAAGCAAAACTTAAACAAATAATATAATCTGAGCACCCAAGACATTAGGGTTATATGGAAAACAATGTGTAAATTATGCCATATTTTGTTTCTTGTTTTTCATTTTTTATTAGCGCATTCAGTTTGTTTCCCAGAAATAAAAATATTGAAATACTCAAATGGAATTATAAACTAGTTCAAATTCTCTTCGGTTTGTTCGATTTTGTTAAACATGATTTTAACGATTTCGATAACCAGACAACAATTTTAGATAATTTTACGTTTCGTTGTTTCTCTCATTATGTAGCAATTCACTTGGTACTAATGTTTAAGTGTTGCTAGAAACATTTAAAAGCAATCTTTATTGATGTTACTTTAGACACGAAGTTTTCAGCATCTCGTTTGCGTTTAAGGGTCAAATACTTTTAGACGATCAGAAGAGTGTCAAGGTCCTAGAGTGTACTACGAAGTTTTGAGTAGAAGTCTCAGTGTGATAATTGATATCTAACTAAACAACTTGTTTTGAATTTTGATTTCGTTCAAAATAACATGTTGGCACTGAGTAAAACCTTTACTTTTAATTTCGTGAAATGTGAAGACTCAGTCATATTTAACAGACTTAGTTGAGCCTAACACGCAAAGTTGTAGGTGTTACTTTAAAGTAATATAGTTCATTATACGATACTCTCATATGGATCATTTCAAAACATCCATGCCACAAGTTATTAGACTGGTCTGTTGATTTAGTAATAGTATCTGCATATTCTAATAAAATTATTACAAAGTCCGAAAAAACTAAATCTGTCAGAACATAAATCACACTTAGAATTCTTACACTTAGTTGTAAAGTTGAGTTTGATTTTTTGAGACATATCTTCTTGTGATAATACAAAATCGACTTCCTATCAAAAGGAGAACATACAAAGTATAGAATATTAGGCCTTTTCTCAGAGGAACTACACATCCCACCCCCTAATCCCCAATTAAATTTTATATAATGTTCCATGATGCTGAACATTTCGAAACCTGTTGAAAAATATCTCAAGTGGACCCTTCTGTACTTGTGCACATAACATGAAATAACCAACTGAACTGTCCTGTACAGTACAGCAGCACTATCTAGTTAGGGTTCATGTCAACAGGAACAAAACATTTTGTGAATGAATATACGAGGGCTGTTCAAAAAATACGCGGACTGTTTGAATTGCGCGGCTCCAGTTGATTCCATGGGAATCCACTTGGTGTCGCTAGGTTTGCACAGGTCAGCTGATTACGACGCCATTTCCCGATTGCAGATATCTTCATTTGTGTATTAGCTACGCGGTTTTAAGTGAAGTGCGATTTTTTCGTTTGGCGGATTTCAGAATGAATGACCTGAAGGAGCAACGACTTGCTGTGAAATTTTGTGTTAAACTTGGAAAATTTGCGACTGAAATTTTGCTATGCTTAACACGGCTTACGGTGATGTTGCTATGAATCGTACGGCATGTTTCAAGTAACATGAACGTTTTAAGAATGGTCGACAGTCCATTGAAGATGATGAGCGTCCTGGATGTCCTTCCACGTGAACTGACGACCCACACGTCGACAAAATCAACACCCTGGTGCGGGCAAATCGACGTCTGACTGTCAGGGAGCTTGCTGAAGAGTGTGGGATATCCGTTGGATCTTGTTACGAGATTTTGACCGAAAATTGAAGATGCACTGCGTTGCTGCGAAATTCAGTCCTCAGAACTCGTGAGTTTTGGCCAAACACTCGATCACTGTTCTCCCCCCCCCTACTCACCTGACCTTGCTCCTTGCGATTTTTTCTTTACAATGTAAAGTATGTTTAAATTAGTGCCAGTCAACACTGGAAGCACGAAAGTAAAGTGAACAAGAGTCACTATACTGACCCAGTTGTAATTTATTTTTCATTTTCTCTCGCTCTCCGCTGGTACAGGCAGTAAGTCTACAGATTTACAAAACTAAATTCAGGAGATTGATTCTCTTCAGTGGGCTCAGCAGATAGTCCAATGTGGTTTCGCTATAAGAAAACACACACACATCCTTTTCACTCCGTCTCTCAAAGATATTTTTCAATCTTATTTCTTCTCTCATTTCTCTGTTCCAATTCAATTTTTATTAATTTGTAGTGGAGTTGCACAGATTAATTACAAAGACACACAAAGGGCTATTTGTTCTCTGTCCACCGTGGGTATCAGAACCCCGTTTCTTGCTGTGTAAGTACTTCTCCACACTAAAAAATAAATGGTGTTCTGAAAAAATACCACGTAACGCTAGGCTAAATAGGATTTTCATTTTAATATACAAAAAGCTCCAAGAATCGCGGGTTCAAATCCCGTCACACCAAACATACTCGGCCTTTCAGCCATAGAGACGTTATAATGTGACGGTGAATCCCAATATGCGTTGGTAAAAAAGTTGTACAAGAGTTAGCGGTAGGAGGTGGTAACTAGCTGCCTTCCCTCTAGTCTTACACTGCTAAATTAGGGACGGCTAGTGCAGATAGTCCTCGAGTTGCTTTGCGCGAAATTCAAAACAAATCAAACCAAACCGAATAAAAATTTGCATATCTTTAACAATTTTTTTGCTAAAGGTATTTCTCAACAGAAAATAAATGATATACCTAAATTTATTTTTAGAATTTGGAAACATACTAAATCATTTCTTTTAGAGATTAATTTAAAGTTTAAAATTAAGTGTGTCATATGTTGATTCTGTTATTTAAAATATCTGTCGTTTGTAATGAATTAACATTTTGACTGGTTGTCTTTGAATTATTTTAGTACCACATTATTTGCATCACATATTAAGATTCTGAAATATGTTGAGCTCAAGATTCAATAAACATCACGAAAGAATTTTCACCGTGTTTGTCAAAGAAAATTTGACAATTAGCCAAACATTGGTAATCTTTGCCAAGTAAAAACAATGTTCAGCTACTGACCTGGTTTGTTTTGAATTTCGCGATCAGCTACAAGAGGACTATCTGCGCTAGCCGTCCATAATTTTGCGGTGTAAGACGAGAAGGAAGACAGCTAGCCATCACCACCCACCGACAATTTTTGGGCTACACTTTTACCAACAAATAGTGGGATTGGCTGTAACATTATAATGTTCCCACGGTTAAAAGGGGCGAACATGTTTGGTGTAACAGGAATGTTCAGTTGCTTAGGTATCTCAGTGTAAAAAACAAAGTAAAGAAATTAAATAAGATATATATAAAAACACAGTTACGTTTGTGTCGTTTGTTTTTTGTATATCATGAAACCTCATACTTTATATTAGAAAAATAGTGATGCATTTCCATAAAAATTTGTTCATTAATTCATTCGCAATCCGAAGGTCGCGGACTCTAATCCCTATCACACCAAACATGCTCGCCCTCTCAGCTGTGGAGGTGTTATAATGTTACGACCAGTTAAACTATTTGTTGGTAAAAGAGTAGCCTAAGAAATAACGGTGGGCGGTGATGACTAACTTTCTTCCCTTCAGTCTTACATGGTAAAATGAGGGACGACTAGTGCAGATAGCCCTCGTGTAGCTTTGCGCGAAATTCAAAACAAACAAACAATCATTAATACATACTTACTTTCCCTCAGTGTTATCAGAATGTTTCTTCCTGACATCACAATAGTTGATGATCTTTACAGACCATATAGTACACCGAGACGTTTCGTGGAATTTATAACAACACTAAAGTTTCTGAAAATCTAAGGTATCAGTGAGAGTTTTATCGAAACGTTTTTTTGTTTGTCTTACGAGAGGAAAAAATTATTATGTTAATCCGTGTCTCAAGTTTCATGTTTATAGAATTATAGCGTATTGTGTTACAATTTAGAAAGATAAATTAATTTTATCGTAATACAAAAGGTTCAGAGAGATTGTATCACAGAATACAAGATCTGAAACATTCTATCTATCCCAGTGCAGAAATTAAAGTCCAGTCATTATATGCCGTTATAGTAACCTAGATACCGTACACCTCAGTATAGAAACAATTAAATTCTATACCAGTAAATAATACTAAGATACATTTTATCCCAGTACAGAACGTTCAGAAATATTATACGAAACGTAGATTGAGACACACGTTAGTTAGTCTTGCAGCCAAAACAACCTGTTCTAGGACATACTGAGAGTTATTAACAGGAGTCGTAGCTATTCCTCGAGGTTGAAGATGATGGCCCAACAAGTTCATACATGGGTCCGGAGATGGCTAATGAAGACAGTTCTTGCTGCACAGATCTTCTGGCAGTAATGGCAGGTCAGTTCAGGGTGAAGGAGAAGTTTCAGTAGTAACTGGCGTTGTTTCATCTTCTCTCGCTTCTCTCCAAAATGTTGGAAACTTTGTTAAACTTGGAAGTTATTGGTCTTACATTTTTAATATACAGCTTCACCTACGAATAAAAGTAGATCCGTTTTTAGTTGATCGTAATTAGAATTAATGATGGCTGATTTAGAGCAACAAACCCATATGATGAAAGTACGAGGAGATACAAAAATATTTGTTAGGCCAAGCAAACTAGATTAGCTGTTTCTAGCTCAAGTTTTCAAAAGAATCACAGGAATGGACGGTTGTTAATGATTATTCATTGCCAACTTTTCTGTATAAATTTACTATATTTAAAAAAATATCCTAATCAAAGAACGTTTAGAAAGTGTAAAACATAAAAAGAAACAAATTAAAGTTTTTAATAATTCAGATTGAAAGAAAGGGAAACAAATAACTCTGTATTTTACTTTTGGAAGAAGTTATATAAACCCCATAAGGTTTATTCAACACGATATTGTACTTTGAAAGTACATCAGTATCAGAAAAAAAACTAAAAACATTTCTATAAAGTTTGTCGCGTTGATTTGTAATTTAAATTCGTTTGTCAATACATCTGAAGAAAAAATCAATTATAAAGTATGACCTTTGTATAATTTAAAAAAAAAGTAAGTAGTAATCTGATTTTTCACAGTTTCGTAACTCAGAGCTAAAGCCTTCACTATGATTGCGTGATAACAATACGTTATATAAGTTCCTAAATTTGAAGAACACTATTAACATAACCAACTTACTTAGAGCCGATATCAATGTCCTTTTGCTTATTGCACTGGAATGAAAATGAGGCAAGTGGTAAGTGTTTTACAGCTTATTCTGTAAGTTACTTATCGGTTAAACTCTAGCACAGCTCACCGAAAACAAATAGTTGTATTTGGTGCATGGTATCATTCCAGTATGAGAAGTAGCAAAATAATGTGAGATAAATAGACCAAAATTAATTTCTGTTCATTAGAGACCTGATCTCATCGCATTGTTAGTGAAATATAAATTGATAATATAATTCTTAGAAAGGTATTCAATTTCAGTATAACAGAATTTCCAGTAAAACAATACTGTGACAAACGATCTCATCATATAAAACAACAAACAAAAAATTATATTGAATTTTTCAGCAGCTTCTCGAGCTGAAAATTTCACAACACCAGTAAAATAATCTTTATGTTGACTAGATTCACTAAATTAATCAGTCATTTCTATTACAGTTATTAATACAAATTAGGCTAAACGATTTGGACTAAACATGAATAATGTCATTTATTTTATACTTAGTCTGTTCTATATATGAACATTTCGCAATAAAATATTAAAACTTTAAGGGGAAAAGTTATAGGATAAGCTAATTTATATCGTAATAGTTTGTGTGTGTTTGTGTAACTGTTTGTCTCTGTGAACTTTGAGTCTACAGAATTTCCTCACAGAAGAAGCAAGTAGTTTGTTTTTTTTAATGGTCATAGTTTCATGAAAAAATTATTTATTTGTTTACAGAATTTCATTCTACTTTTGGTGATTACGGTCTACACTGTAGGAAGTTACGCTGAAAACGGAAGTAACAAAATAACCCGAAACATCTACAATGGTTATGGTGGTTACGGAGATATAGGGGAAAATTGGAGAGCTCTTGACAGACGTGGGAATAAAAGTGGTTTTGAGAAGAAACCAGGTTCCGGAATATATAACGGAAATGGAAGATACAAGAAGAATATCTTTAGAAGAGACACAGACGTAGGCTTGGATTTTGACAGTGACTCTAACTTAATAGATGGGTTCAGAAGAGGAACACGAACAACAAGACAAGGAAGGAACGAAAGAAGAAGAGAAAGTGGTATAAGATTGGATAGTGAGCTAAGAATGAATGACAGTCTACATTTGGACGCATAAAATCGTACTGGCGGAGGATAATTGGTAACAACTCACTTTATTTCGATGTTCATGTTAGTATAAATAAATAAGAATATCAACATTTAAATACGGAAGTGTTTCAAAGTTTCACTTTTCTAATAATAAAGTTAATCAATTTAACCACCAGGCCACGCCACTCGACTCATATATTTGAGGATAGCTGATTCAAATCCTTATCGTATGAAACATACTTGTCCTCTCATTGGCAAAAGAGTAGTCCAAAATTTTCATAATTCGTGACTTATTTTATGTCTTTTCTATTAATGTGAACATTATCTCACATGATATAAGAATGCATTGTTATTGAAGACGTGTCTGGCACATATAATAAACCGCAACTAGCATCGGAAATTAGCAGATGTAAACCAGGTGTTGAAACAGCTAGCGTTAAGCGTTTATCTAAGGGCGGTGTCCTTGTACAAGATTAAGGAGCTGGAGACGTAAATAAACTACTTAAAGAATGGCCCAAGGCACCAGAGAACATGAATATACATTCATCAGGAACTAAACCACAGCCTAAGGCAATAGTAATCCGTAGGGTGCACTACTCCATAACAAAACAGGATATTGAGCAAGCATTACACAAACTAAATATACCATACACTAAAGTGGAAAGAATTGTCTCCAAGGTCACTAAAAACCAACAAATTTAGTAAGAGTTGACATGGAACAACATTACAACATCTTGAAACTGATAAACAATGGTATCATTTTGTGGTTCCAAAAATTCCAAGTTGAACAGCTAAAAACACCAGCAGTATAAATTACAGACTGTTATAATTGCCAACGATATGGACACGTTTCAGCGGAATGTCTCGCAACACCGAGGTGTTGCGGATGTAACGGTGCACACCACGTAACTGCATGTAAAAAAAACTACAACAAGTTGCTGTAACTATGGAGAGACACAAACAGCAAATTTTCAAGGATGCGGCAAATAAAAGATAAAAAAACGCATTTATGATAATAAATAATAAAACCAACACAAGATTACACAACAAACACAATAACACAACAAACACACACAGGACCAATTACACATGCACAAATGTTGAAAGGAAACTCTACACAACCGAAACCACCAACAAAAGAACAACAAACTTCAACCAAAACAGTGAGCAATTTACAAGAACTTAACAAAATCACAGATACAACAAGCAACCAAGAAAATAACAATCTTACAGTAAAAGAAAACACAAACGATGAAACAAGTCTAATAATAAACTTAATTAAAACATTGTTACAGAGTTTACTACAGAATTTACAAAATCGACCCAATCCAAAATATCGTAAACCTTTTATAAACATAACTAAAAACACATAACACCACATATACCGCAACTAATCACCACAATCACAGGATACATGCTAAAATTTTAATTTCACAGTTCTAACCATCAACATCCAAGGTGCTCTTGCTTCCAAGAAACACGAGATCGAAGACTTAATAAAAGATATCAACCCTGATATTCTTATTATAAGTGTAACACTAATTTATCCTTAGAATAGATTCAAAATATGTAACTATACGTCAATAAGAAGAGATAGAAGAAATAATCAAGACACCAACAGAAGAATTATGTTATTGTATAAAAAACACCTCAACGATAATACACTTACTCCTACTACCATAATATTAATTAAATAATATACCTTTTAATACGAATACAGTATTACAGGAGTATATCTGATAAGTCCTATGGTCTTTTGATGATGCACTAAAAACACGTAGGTCCAAGAAGTCTTAATATAACTGAAATGGACACTCATATGACTAGTTCTCTTCCAGAATCTGTCCAATTACTTTTAATTCACGATGTCATAGCTATGACCAGTTTATTTCCGGATATGTCCGATTTCTTATAATTCCTTTTGATACCAACGACTTTAAACAATCCGATAAGACTGCTGAAGACTTCTCAGAGCTTGAAAACACAATAAGAAATATTTTCAGCCTCAGACCACACACTTAACTGGCATAAGGTTATAAGAAGTTATTTAGTCTGTTAGCCGTACTTATTACAGTTATAAAAAAAGCTAAAAATTATATCCAAAGATAGCCTAACAATATTGTTTACTTCTATCTATGACACCGATGTGTTTAGACTATTCCTTGTAAATAGTGCAATGATGACACTAAACAAAACTATCCTTTTTAAGTTGTGTTCTCGGTGCACCTTATTGCTTGGGTATATATATATATACACAGTGCTGTGCAAACGTGTTAGAACGAAATCAAAAATTAGATTTCAAGCTATTTTCAAAGAACAATGGATGTTAAATCATAGGTGATACATTTAAAGTTTGTTAATCTTCATATTTAGTACAATAAAAACTCGGTCGTGGTACTTGACTTCAGCAACCAGTAGATATTTTCTGTCTCACTTTTATTTTATAAACTGCAGACACCCTTTCAAGTACAGTCGTAACATATTTAATGTCCTTTGGAACTTTACTCCAAAAGTTTCAAATACAAAAGATTTTTTTGGAAGCAAGTTTTGATTTGTTAAGTTTTTTATGTTTCAAAGTCTAGATATCTTCAATTGGGTTAAGACCGATGTTCTGTGGGAGCATTGCATCACTTGAATGATTCCAGTAACTTCTTTCATAGCTAAGTAATTTAATTATAGGATTGATGAATGTTTGAGGTCATTATCTCTTTGGTAGTAGAATCCTTTACCAATAATACGCAAACCACTGTGTATAACATGATGGATCAATAGTGTCTGATGGCACTTGCGTTGGTCAATTATTATATCTATTTTGCAAATATCTATTTTCGTCTAAAGAGAGAAGCACTCCAAACCATCACACTTCTTCCCTCATAATTTATTGTAGGTAAAGTGCGCTGATTTAGATATATTTCTCCTTTATTCCTCTACACGCAAAACCTTCGCTTTGAACCAAATATTTCAACTTGGACTCATACGTCCAACACACTATTTTGAAATCCTCAATAGTCCAGTTTTTACACTTTTTAGCAACTATTAGTCTCTTGACAATATTTGGAGATCAAAGTAAAGGTTTTAAAGTTGCTACACAACCAAATATTTCATTCTCTTCGAATATTCTTTATACTGTAGATCTGAGCACTTTTATGTCCCTTGGTAGATGGTTGTTTATCTCATACTTGAGATCAGTGGCAGTCTTCCTTCTGTCCCGAAAGCTGTATAAACAAAGAAACTTAACATTAGTATCATTGAGTTTAGGTATTATACCTCTTCATTTTATGTTTTCATATTTACCTGTCCAGGTCTCACGACTTAGAATGTAACTGACAGTGTTTGGGAAACATTTCAAGTTTGCAGCAATTTGCCAGATAGTACAAACAACATTACATATCGCTTTTATGTGAACTCTGCACTATTGAGAATTCTATTCGCTTTCTATGTCGTAACATGACAAGAAAACTCATTATATGATGTTAAACACTGTTTTTACTTAACTTTATTTTTGGAGTGCTGTTATATTGAATTCTTTTGCCATATACCGACTGTTTTTTATATTGTTCATCTTGAAATGATTGTCCATGTTTTGAATATTTCTTGGAGTTGTTCTTTAAAAGTGTGTACTTTGTGTTTGTTCTTGTATGCAAGTTTATTATTATTGTGTTTAATTGTTGGGTAACTAAGTGATAGTTGTTTTGCTCAACCTTGTAGTCTTTTTTTTATACGGGAATATGAATATCTGGGATCAGTTTTTGAAGTTTATTTGTGTATAGAAGGTGTATTGTCATTGTGATTTTAGTAACTTAATGTCTCTTATAATTTTATTTCCAAGCGTATTTATTTGTGGATCACCAGTTTTAACATATTCTATTTTTACCATGTTTGTTCCTTTATTTTGTGGTTATGGGTAACACTATTTTGCATCAGTTGGTATGGGATTCACTCTTTTGAACCAGTTTGTATGGGTATCCTTTATCGACACTTTTGGCATGTATTTTTCTCCTTTTTTTATGAGTCTGTCTCCGATTAATGAACATTAGCTATATTTATTCAGGCTATTACTGGTTGTTATGGTCAGTTTGAGATTTATTTGTCCAATTAATTTTGAATATTTGAAGTTAAGCACAGGCTACACAATGTGCTAACTGTGCTCTGCTTTCTACGAATAACGAAACCCATTTTATACAGTTGTAAATCCACAGATTTTCTTCTTTGTTAATGGGAAAGGAGCGCTCTATTAATTTCTCCTCATATTTCTTCCAATTTCACGTAACTTATCACTAGATTCACTAAATTTATTAAACATTTGTAATTTCATTTACAATTATTAATACAAATTTGTCTAAATGATTTACACTAAAGAAGAATAATGTTATTTATTTTATAGTAATCTGTTCTGCCTAAAAATATTTCACAATAAAACCTTAAAGCTTTAAGGGGAAAATGTTATACGATAGGCTATTTTATATTGTAATAGTTTGTGTGTTTGTGTGTCTCTTTCTCTTTGTAAAATAGATTTTTTCTTCACAATTTTCTCACTGACCAAGCGAATATGTTGTTTGTTTTTCAATGGTCATAGTTATATAAAAATTATGATTTTGGTATTTATTTTGATTACAGGTTTTAGTTCTACTTTTGGTTAATACGGTCATCATTACTGGAAGGTACTCTAAAAATGGAAATAACAAAAACATCCGGAACATTTACGATGGTTATGGTGGTCATGGAAAAAGAGGGAGGGGAAGGGGAGTTATTGACTTACATGGCTTTGGCGTCGATCCAGGTTTTGGAAGAGATAATGGTAATGGAAAAGGCAACAAAAAATGGTTGTGAAAAGACAACAGCTTTGGCTAAAATTTGGATTTTCATCCCAACTTTGGCTTAAGAAAGTGTGGACGTTACGACAGTGGGTTGGGAAAGGAAAGAGGATTGGGTAGATTCCCAAACGTGAACGACGGTCTACATTTTGATGGAGGAAATGGTAATGGGAGAAGATAAATCGTAACAGCTGATTGAGACGAGTATTATTAAGTATTTTAAACTTAAAATATGAATATATTGCAAAGTTTCACTTTCCTCGTAAGAAGTGTAAAGAATTTAATTTTCCCACCATGCTGTTCGACTAGTAATCTGAAGAAACAAACCATGTTTCTACTAGTGTTGATGTCCCCCAGCTGGTAGAACGGTAAGTCTTTGGATTTACAACGCTAAAATCAGGGTTCCAGTTCCTTTCGGTGGACTCAGTAGATAGCTCGATGTGGCTTTGCTATACGAAAAACACACACACACACACACACATTAATGTTGATTGCCTGGCATGGCCAGCTGGTTCAGTTGCTCGAAACGTGATTTGAGGGTCACGGGTTCGAATCTCTGTCACGCAAAATTATTTTCGCCCTTTCAACTGTGATGGCGTTATAATATAACGGTCAATTCCACTATTCGTTTGTTTAAAGGAAGCCTTGGAGTTGGCTGTGGGTGGGGATGACAAGCTGTCTTCCCTCTAGTCTTACACTTCTATATTAGGGAAGGCTGGCGCAGATAGCCCTCGTGTAGCTCTTTGCAAAATTAAAAACAAAAAACAAACCAATTCAGTAATACAAAATTGAAAGGAGGTAAAATGATGAAGCAGTTTATAATGTTAGGAGAAAAACTTATCGATTGATCGATATTTACAGAGGTATGTCTGCCGATTCACACCGGTAGAAATCGAGATTTGACACTTGTTATGGGTATGCGTAATGTATAAGAGCTTAACATTTATGCACATTAAAAAATGTTAAGTATGTAATGAGAAACATAAAGGTCTTAGCTCTCGTGTTTTCTTAGTGCAGAGCTACAGAGAGGGCTATTGGCATTTTATTCACCGTATATAACCTAACTCCGGTTACTAGCGTTTTAAGTCCCTAAAAATACCAAACACTCATTAAGAGAAGAGAGAGGACTGTTGTAATTGTGCAGCCTAATAAATCTTCCGTTTTATAAAAGGGTAAGAATAGAACATTTTAACTTGTACTTTACAATAAGCTGTAAAGAAATAGGAGATTCATACGTGGAATTGCGTGTGTGATATATTATTTGTTACACAAGATTCCACCTGTATATATATATACGTCTGTTATATAATTACTTAATGGATATTAAACTTGTATAAATAGAAAAATTATATACATATATAGATAAATGTATAGTGTATATTGAAACCAATTACAACAGTAATCAAATAGCTTATAGTTGTCTTAAAACATAAACTTCCTCAAATTACAAAGAGAAAGTTTCCATCTCCTTGATAACCTGAAGATGACCATAAAAGGAAAAAACGTTGTTCTCTACTTACTATTAGTAAAAGTTTCAATACCCATACCAAAGTTTTAAGATACATTTTACTTCAAGTGGGTTTCTCGTCATCCTGAATAAACTTCCTTTATCCTCTAAAAATGATTTATATTTGTTAAATAACTTATTTATAACATCATCGACAATTTTGTTCTTTTAAGTGAACTCATATGAAATTTTATATATGTTTTTATTTTCACAGCTTGTTAGGATCCGGATTATCGCCAGGAGAAGTGATATTTTGAAATCTTACCTTTATTCAAAGAACAACCCGAAGGTTATACAGTGCAAGAAAAATATACACTTGAAATTACTGTAAACTCAATTAGGAAATAAAAACTTTGCATTGAAACTTAGTTTGACTTTTCCACAATAGAAAACATAAAACAATAAACTAAATAATGTAAAAAATAAAGTGTAATTCATTGTTAAAAGAAAACATTCGTTAATTTGTTTGTCTGTGTGTTTCTCCTTCTCAGGGAACACGATTTGCTACACAATCAAATGCTTGCTTAAGTTAATATCTGTAGAATATGTATCGAGTGTTGACAGTACGAAAAAGAAATGCTGTAAAAGAAATATTACCACGTGGTAAAATGTTTGACTCGGAGATTTATCTTTTATCTGTACTTACATTCTTGTTATAGACATATAATCAATAAACAGCTGTTTACATTTCAGAAAGTTTTAAACTTGTTAGAAATCAATCTTTCGTAACTTTATCTCACACTGTAGTGGTGTCAGTCTATCATAGTTTCTTCTTGGTTGAACTCATTTGTACAGTGTCCATAGTCTCCATAACTACTTTTCTGACTTTGATAGCGTGAACTATTTACAGACTAAACGATGAACGAGCAGCAGAAACTTTCTCAACATATTTTATTGAATCTTTGTTGTTTTATAATCATCATTGTTTTATACACGTGCGTACTGATAGTTCACTGTATCCTGTATCACACTTCTCATTATTAACCAATATATTTCGAGGTTTCTAAAATATTGGGCGAGCCCTCACTCCTACTTGCTTAATGAAAATCTCTGATAAATATTTACTCGACAAATATAATTTTTTCCATCCTTACCTCTTACATCTACCACCATTTACAATTTAATATTAATAATGTAAATATATATATATATATATATATATATATACCATAAATTCATTATAAACTTGTTCATAGATGTAGTTACATGTAGTAAACACTCTCAATGATAGTACATTATCACATAATATTCATCAGCTATATAACACTTAACCATATAATTCGTAATCGTAAAAGAAACTCCAAATTAAGAAGAAAGTCATAAATACAGATATACATTACATTATATTAAGTTCACTTAATATATCAAATTGCACACCATCTGTAACAATCAGGATACGTCTTCATTCTTCTTACTTCCGGTGTTAGTTCTTGTCTGGTCTTCTCTTAGAACTCATACAGGAATTTTTTTTTTACATGAACGTTGTAATTACTCGTGCACTTCACTGTTTTATACGCACTTCAATTTATCATTTAACACTTCTCCATTAACGTTGTCTTCTACTGGAATAACACTATCGTATTGTGGGTTTCCTTTTAGCTCTTATTCGTTAACTGTTTTGCGGTAATACTTCATAACTTCTGTTGTTTTCGTCTGTGGGAAATTAATCTTGTCCTTCTATACCGGTTCTCGAACATTTCATTTTTGGATTCTCAAACATATATACATATTAATTGATTTTATTAATTTTGATCTCTATGTTCAACTTACGACTAGCTTACCTCGCCAATTAGTTACAAATTTGAAACTAACTTGTAGCTATCATAAATCACTCTACATGAAAATCAGATGAACTCTCGTCACGTAATTCAACCCCCTCAGTGATCTGTGAGTAAGAAAATGGAAGTAACAAAATAGCCCGAAACATCCACAGTGTTATAGTGGTTACGGAGATATACGGGGAAATAGGAGAGCTCTTGACAGACGTGGGAATAAAAGTGCTTTTGACAAGAAACCACGTTTCAGAGGAGATGATGGAAATGGAAAATACAAGAAGAATATGTTTGGAAGATACACAAGCTTATATTTGGGTTTTGACAGTGACTTTAACTTAAGAGGCGGGTTGGGAAGAGGAACACGAAGAGCAAGACAAGCAGTTAGCTATGAAAGAATAGGAAGAGGAAGTGCAACACGATTGGATAGTGAGCTAAGAATGAATGACAGTCTACATTTGGACGCATAAAGTCGTACTAGCGGAGGATAATTGGTAAGAGCTCACCTAATGTGTAATGTCTGAGAGCTTAAAATTTATACCCATTAAAAACATATTGGTATGAAATGAGAAACATAAGGGCATCAGCTCACGTTGTTTTCTTAATGCAAAGCTACACATTGGGCAATGTGAACTTTGTTTACCGCATAGAACCAACGCAAGATATAATCGATTTAAGTCACTAAAGTCACCGTTAAGCCGTTGGGAGAAGAGAGAGAACAGTTGTGTTTGTGCAGCGTAAGTAATCTTCAGTTTTATTAAAGGGTAAGAATGGAACATTTTCACTTCTACTTCACAATTAGCTGTAAGGAAAGAGAAGGAGATTCATAAATAGAATAGCGTCTGTGATGTATTATATGTTACACAAGATCCCACTGGTGCATATATATCTGTTATAGACACATCTAATGGAAATTGAACTGATATAAATAGAAAAATTATCTATACATATGTATAGATAAAAGTATAGTGCATTTTGAAACCAATTACAACAGTAATTAAGTAATTTACAGTTGTCTTCAAAGATCAACGTCCTCAGGATAACAAAGAGAAAGTTTGCAGCTTTTTGTTATCCTGAATATGACCTACAAAGGTGGAAACGTTGTTGTCTACTTCATTTTAATAAAAGTTTTAATACCCATACTAAACATCTTGAAATCATTTTTGCTTCAAGTGGGTTTCTCGTCATCACAAATAAACTTCCCTAATCCTTTGAAAATTATTGAAGTTAATTAAATAATTCACATATAAAAACATGGACAATTTTTTCCTTTTAATTCAACTTAGATTAAACTTTATATGTGTTTTTATTTTGATAGCTTCTTTGAATCTAGATTATCGCCGGTAGAAGTGATGTTGTGAAATCTTTCCTTTGTTCAACCAACAACCCGTAGGTTATATAGTGAAAGGAAAATATATTGAAATTACTGCAAACTGAATTTTAATATAAATAAATTTTGCATTGAAATTTAGTTTGATTTTTCCGTAATAGAAAATAGAGAACAATAAACTAAATAAAGTAAGAAATAAAGTGTAATTTATAGTTAAAAGAAAACTTTTGTAAATCTGTCAGTCTGTGTTTCTCCTTTTCCAGAAACACGTTTCGATACAGAATCATATGCTTAGTTAGGCTAGATTGTCATTAATATGTTTTGACAAAAATATTTGAATAACGAAATTAATCAATGAGTTTATTAAAGAAAAACGTCACGTGTAGTTTTATAATATTTAGACTCATTTATTGAATCCACAGCGAAGTTAGTTTCAACTTGTAAACTGAATAAAGTTTGATACATGTAAATATAGTGATTAGTTTCTGATGAACAGTGTTTACCAGAAATGTAATATTTATGACATCCTTTATCGGAACTAACAGAAATTTGAGAGAAAATGATATACACTTTGAAGTACCAGAGTGAAACGCATCTTTAATATTTTGGTACCAATAGATGGTAGCATCATACATAAATATTTGTTTTTATATTTTCGTATAATTTATTCTTAATATATATGAAAAACGTTTATAAACATTCTTCAAGAAATGTTACATCTTTACTGACTATTCACTGACAACCAAATTTCACCTTTGTCACTACAATTAATAATTCTCAGATTCAAAGATTTGACCGTGTAGTAAAACAAATATATGTCTTCAAGTCGACTTGAAGACGAAAGGCGGAAGACTTGCGCCCGGAACGGCCAAGCGTGTTAAGGCGTGCGACTCGTAATCTGAGGGTCGCGGGTTCGCATTCCCTTCGCGCCAAACATGCTCGCCCTTTCAGCCGTGACGGTCAATTCCACTATTCGTTGGTAAAAGAGTAGTCCAAGAGTTGGCGGTGAGTTGTGATGACCAGCTGCCTTCCCTCTAGTCTTACACTGCTAAATTAGGGACGAGTAGGCGCAGATAGCCATCGAGTAGCTTTGTGCGAAATTCAAAACAAACAAACAAAGCGGAAGACTTTCGAAACGTCGTCCTCTACATTTGTTTTTTCACAACAGGCAGTTGCTGTTCATTCTACGAAGTTTCATCATATTTTATAGTTTTCTTCCCACCCATATTTCTGTCTAATGCAAGTACAAAACATCAGAGACATACACAGGTGATGACAAAATATACACAAAAATTTTTTTTTCGTGAAATACTAAGAAAAGAATAATCTTATATTTTGTATTGTAATCTTGTCATAATGTAATTTTTTCTGAAAAATATCTGGATTAAATACTTATTTAGAATAAACTTTCTGAAACAAAATAAATAAGTTTGATAATGACCCTCTTTATAATAGAGAGGAGTTGTAAAACAAAAGTGAAACAAAACACATTGAAATTGTGTGATAACTGTTCATCCAACTAAACTAGTTATAGTTTCAGATTACAGCTGGCCAATTATAAGTTGGTAAACAACAATGTGTAAATGTAAGGAATTCATCTTTTGAGTAAACTTGTATTATGTCCCAACCAAGGAAACAAAATCACTTCATTATATGTATATGGTTTAATGTAATCGTTCAAGTCCCTAAAACAAAGTTTTTCGTGATTCTTCGTATGTACGGAAAAATAAAATTAGGCGCGCCTTAATCCTGAGACAAGACTATAAGAAGATTCATGTTTGTAAGACGATGCGATTGTAATAATTAAAGTTATTCAAAGAAAATTCATAATTATTAACCCTATTAACTTGGTTGTGTAGCAATCACACGAAGAGCGAGCGGTTCTTCATATTTACTGACGAAAGACACAAACATTAAAACTTGCCACAACAGAAAAGGTGTTGCACGAAGTTGATAGCTCTCACTATACCTTCTCCCCCGCTGGTACAGCGGTAAGTCTACGGACTAACAACGCTAAAATCGAGGGTTCGATACCCCTCGGTGGACTCAGCAGGTAGCCTGATGTGTCTTTGCTATAAGAAAACACAAACACACATCAGGCTATCTGCTATCCGTTATAAAACTGGTGACGTAATTAAACAGGGGCAGCAAACGAAAAATAAATATGTAAGTCAACATATGTTCATTCACAAAAATGTTTTGTTCCTCTTGACATGAACCGTAACTGGATTGTGGTGCTCGACTGTACAGGACAGTTCAGTTGTTTTTTTGAAGTTATGTACAAAACTACATAAGGGTCTACTTGGGATATGTCTTCCACGGGTGTCGAAAAGTTCAGCATTCTGGAACATTATATAAAATATTATTTGTGATTAGGGGTTGAGATGGGTGGTTCATCTGAGAAGAGGTGTAATATGCTATACCTTGTATGCTCTTTTAATAGGAAGTCGTTTTTTGAATTATTATAAAAAGATACGTCACAAATATTTCAAACTCAACTTTTACAACGAAGTATCAGAATTCTAAGTGCGATTTATGTTTTGACGTCAAGATTTAAGTATGACAGATTTAGTTTTTCGGACATTGCAATAATTGTATTAGAACATGCAAATACTATTACTAAACCAACAGGTAAGTCTAATAAATTGTGGCGGGGATGCTTTGAAATGAACAATATGACAGTATTATATAACATTGCGTGTTAGGCCTAACTAAGCCTGTTAAATTTGACTGAGCCTTCACATGTCAAAAAATTAAAAGTAAAGGTTGTAGAAAGTGCTAACATGTTGTTTTGAACGAAATCGAAACTCAAGACAAGTTGTTTAGTTAGATATTAATTATCACACTGAGACTTCTACTCAGCTCTTTGACCCTTAAATGCAAACGAGATGATGAAAACTTCGTGTCTCAAGTAACATCAATAAAGAAAGTTTTTAAATTTTTTTTTTATCATGGCTTCAAACAGAAATTGGATCCCAATAAACTCGGAAGGGCCTTTAAGTAATGTTTCAGAGTCATTTATTCACGATTCTTTTGAATATGACATGCATCTTGAAGAGTATATGTTTTGGAACGAATGAAAAAGTACTTCTTTTGTAACTTACGTTACAATTGACGTCATAACACGAGAAAAACAACATCCAATCATCTCATAGTTAAGTGTTTTATGCTAACAAGTGTTCAGTTTTTTTCTTGGTTTCTAGGAACACTTAAACCTAAGCATCAAGTGAATTGCTACATAATGATATAAACAACAAAGCTTAAAATTACTTAAAATCGTCGTCTGGTAATCGAAATCGTTAAAATCACGTTTATCAAGATCAAACAAAACCCAAGAGAATTTCAACTAGTTTAAAATTCCAGTTGAGTATTTTAATATTTTTATTTCTGGGAAATAAACTGAATGCACAAATAAAAAAGTGAAAAACAAGAAACAAAAACATGCTGTAATTTATATATTGTTTACCACATGAACCTAATATCTTGAGTGTTCAGATCATATTTTAACATGAAATATTTGTACATACTATTTCGTGAGTTACTTTAAAAAAAGTCAATATGAGGTATTAGGGATGAATCTTTTGGGTCAAAGGTCAAGATTTCTGGTCACACTGAGGCAAAATAACATAATGGTTTAAAGTGATATGAATGTTAAATATAGATTATTTTAAGTGTTTGGATATATATGTCTGTTTTATTCTTGTTACCTGTTCTAAAGATTACGCTGATGGATGTTTTTATCACTTGGAGATTATTTTGGGGTCAAAGAGATTATTCTAATTGATTTTATTATTGAAGAAGTTAAATATTGATTTCCTTTTGGTTGCTTAAACAGAAGAGAAGTATATAAAACTGACAGATAAAAGAATAAATTGATACGTCTAAGTGAACACTTTCTGGTTTGTTTAGAAGTGTCAATTTATTCTTTATTATCCTTTGTCTAATTACCCCTACTCTCCAGTAGAACACCGGTGTGTCTGCATACTCACCTCACTAAAAATCGGTTTTCAATACCTGCAGTTGGCGGAGCACAGATATCCCATTGTGTATCTTCCTGCTTAATTCCAAGCAACAAATTATTATTAAACAAAACACTGAAAGATTCATTTTTCTACGTGATTAATGTGGTTGGTTTAACCTCAAAAAGGCACTTGTAATGGATATTAAAATGTATGTGTTGGAAAGCTGAGAAGAAAAAAAGGCGGGTAATATATAGTAAAGTGAAATAACAGTGATGGCATGTTTAAATTTTCGTTTGTTTATTTTTCGAAAATTTGTGAAAATCATGTTTTTTTTATAAATAAATTTTTCAGTGCGAAAAAGTTGCTTAATAACCGAGTTGATTATCTAAAGACTTGAAAATATATTTAAAACTATTTGTACGTTTCAATTAGTTCGACCCTTCGCATTGGAGACTTCTTGTGTTTTTGTTTTTTTTTCTTCTGTGGAATTTGATATCTACATCAACGAGTACTTGTTCTCACTACACAACGCAAGAAAACAAGTTGGGACGAAACTGAGATAATTAATTAAGCAACTGGAGTACTTATCTGAGTGATTAAAGAAATACTGTTAGTAACATTAGAGAAATGGAAATATTTTCTCATTGGTTTTGAACAATAGGTACAAAGATATGCAATTTAGTTTACCAATTTTTTTAAAAACTTCACCAAAGCTATTGATCATAGTCAAAAGTAAACTACAAAATACAGTGTGTTTAAAACAGTGCCAGTCAACACTGTCAGCCGCAGAGCAGCACGAATGTAATGTGAACAAGAGTCACTATACTGAACCAGTTGTAATTTGTTTTTCATTTTCTCTCATCATCCGCTAGTACAGCGGTAAGTCTTGAGATTTATAACGCTAAATTCAGGGGTTCGATTCCACTCGCTAGGCTTACCAATAGCCACGTGTGGTTTTGCTGTAAGAAAATACACACACATCCATTTCTCTTCGACTCTCAGGGGTATTTTTCAATCTTTTAGTATTGTTTTTTTTTCTCATTTCTCTGTTCCAATTCAATTTTTATTAATTTGTAGTGGAGTTACACATTTTAACTACATTACAAAAAATTAAAACTTAAGATTTCACACCATGCCATTTTCCAAAGAATAAAGATTCACTGTTGTATCTATACTGGAAGCATATAGCTGCAAAGAGTAACAAAATATATTCAGCTGTATTGTTCTAATAATTGTAAAATAAAAAAAAACCGTACTGTTCTGATAGGAAAGTATATTTACCTTCGTTGTTCCTAGCTTTTGATATTTGAACTTAAATCACAGAAAACTACTTATTTATATTATTTGTATAATATTTAAATTATATAAAATTTATTTATATATATACAGAAAATTATTTATATATATACAGAAAATTATTTATATATATACTATATACCTTTTTTGTTGTTTGTCGTTGTTCTGTCATTAAACACAAAGACACACAAAGGGCTATTTGTGCTCTGCCCATCTTGGATATCAGAACCCCGTTTCTTGCTGTATAATACTAAGTACTTATCCACGCTAAAAATAAATAAATAGTATTTTGAAAAAAAATATCACGTAGCGCTAGGTCAAATAGAATTTTCTTTTTGATATACTAAAAGCTCCAAAGATCGCGAGTTCGAATCCCGTCACATCAAACATACTCGCACTTGCAGCCATGGGAACGTTATAATGTGACTGTAAATCCCACTGTTCGCTGGTAAAAAAGTAGTCCAATAATTTGCGGTGGGTGGTGATGACTAACTGCCTTCCGCTAGTTTCACATTGCTAAATTAGGGATGGCTAGCGCCTATAGTCTTCGTGTAGCTTTGCGCGAAATTCAAAACACTCAGACAAACAATAATCCTTTTTGCCTCCTGATGTTATCATTTACAAAAGCGTCTTGCTTACTTTTTACTGTATTTACTGAGTTTATCACCAACTGAACTGCCACTGAACTACCTTGAATTGAACTCTCTCACAATCGTGTTGCTCCTTCGACAAAGAAAGTGTGTTCAATGTGAAATGTTATTGTACAAAAAAATTTGTGTGTATAATATTTTTAATTTGTAAAGTTTATTGAAAATATGTTTTAGATTCTATTTTGAAAACTGATTTGGTAAATAGATTTGTTGAAATTTAAACAATAAAATTTATTGAGCCCTGATCTTATTCAGTTTGGCAAACTTGGATTTAATAAATGATATTGAAATTACCAACAAAAGCAACGATAGTTATAAAAAATAGTTTTGGCCCTCTAGCAGTTCTGCGAGAAATCGAATAAACAACCTTTAAGCTGATTTACAAAAGGTCAAAAGCACTTTGTAAAAATTATACCGTATATTATACACTATTCCATAATCAGATGGAATTCTTTATTATCAGTAATTAATTACTTGAATTAATATATAAATATGCAAAGGAACTTAAGCATAAATACAGAGTTTGTTTGTAATTAAGCACAAAGTGACACAATGGGCTATTTGTGTTCTGAAAAACCACTGGTGTAGAAACCTGGTTTCTAGCGTTGTTAGTTCACAAACATACCACTGTCCGATAGAGGAAGAACGATCTTAGATGTGATCTAGTTAACATGTTAAAGGTAATCTGGAAGTTTGCGTATTTGTGAAGTGGCGGTGAAAAGCGCTATTATAACTTAAGGGAATATTTGTGAGAAATAAAACTGCCAAGATCAAAGTTGTTGTTGTTCAGAGTTTGCGTTGTTGTCTGTTCGTTTTTTTTAAATTTCGAGCAAAGCAACACGAGGAATATCTGCGCTAGCCGTGCCGAATGTAGCAGTGTAAAACCACATGGAAGGCACCTAGTCATCACCACCCACAGCCAACTTTATTCTACTCTTTTACCAACGAGTAGTGGGATTAGCCATCATATTATAACGCTCCCTCACGGCTGAAAATGCGAGCATGATTGCTGTGACGAAGATTCGAACCCGTGATTCTTTGATTACGAATCAAGTGCCCTTATCACCTGGACATGTAGATTTGAATTTTTTTTAACCGAACAAAAAGTTCCGATATGGCCAGGTTAACCACTCCACTTGGCACTCCACTTGTAATTAATCTGAGGGTCACGGGTTCGAATCCCCATCACACTAAACATGCTCGCACTCTCAGCCGTGGGGCGTTATAATGGCACGGTTAATCCTACTATTCGTTGGTAAAAGAGTAGTCCAAGAGAAGGTGGAAGGTGGTGATGAACATTTTAATACAATAAAACCATTGCAGGTCTCTGTTATTCAGTAATACTTAAGAAATGAAACTCATTATACTGGTATAAAAATTAGTCATGGGGAAAAAATGCAGCATGAAAAGATTTTGTTTCCTTGTAATTGAGTACAATACGTTTACTCAATAAGTCAGTTCAGTATACCTTGTTCTTTATCAACTTATTATTAGTCAATAATAAACTGAAACTACAAACTAGTTTAGTTGAATTTGTAGTTATTACACAACTTTAGTGTGTCGCTTTTACTTGTGTATTTATAACGATTCCTCCATATTATAAATATGGTGATAAAAACTTATACATTGTATTTCAGAAAGTTTATTCTAAATGATTATTTAATCCACATATTTCCTAAATATGAATTACATTATGACAACAGCACAATATAAAAAGTTGTTTATTCTTTTACTCTTAGTTCATAAATGAAAATCTTTTCATGTACATTTTATCATCTCTCGTGTATGCCTGTGGTGGCTTATACTTACATTAAATTAATTTAACATTGACATTAATTTAAAAAAAAATGTAAAAGGGAAGACGACTATAAAATATGACAAAACAGGCGGAATAAAAAGTTACCACTAACAAAAATTAAACACATTAAGATTTGTAATATTCTAATCGTACATGTTTTTATGTTTGTGTGAAACATTGCCATCGTTTTAAAACATAAAAAAATGACTCTTCAATTGTAGGCGTTGCAAACTGATATTTTTCCCTTATAAACTCATCAGAAAGTGAATTAGGGCTGAACGTCACAGATTAAATATTTAATTTTCTCTTTAATGATTTTAGGCCTGGAAGTATTAGCAGAACGAATTTTAATTCTATCATGTACAACGCCAAAGCTGAATAAAGAGTTACGCAATTTAGGCCTGGTAAAATCGTCAGGTTAAAATATTCCAGGGTTCAATGAGTATCTTTTTATAACTTAAAATAACTTTAAACGTTAAATGGTGAAAAATATGGCAATTTGAAATCATTTCCTTGCTACCAACGATTGGCAAAAAGTAACAGTAAAACGGCTGAATCATCATTTTATACATCGATACAATCATTCCTTAAAACCGACTTTAGAATTTATTTCTCTTCCCCCTACAAAGTACAGTAGTATGAATACAAATTGTATAGTTTCAATTATTTTACGATTTTTTCGGTTCCTTAGATTATTTGAATACCACATTTTACTATTTCATGGAAAAACATATCTTGTCATCATTCGAAAGTTTTCCTTTAATGTAATAGGAATTTCTGTGTATTCTGATGTTATGGTCAAATACGCTTCACAATAAAACCAAAAAAGTTGACAATTTGAAAAAGAAACGCTCTAGAAGAAATATTACTACATGGCCAAATGTTTGACATGGAGATTTGTTAATTGTAATGACAATGGTAAAAATTTGAGGATCAATGACAAGTCAATAAAGACGTAAGATTTCTTGAATAATATTTCTAAAAGTTTTTTTGATAAATGTTAAGAATAAATTATATGAACTGAAGAAAACAACAAATATATATATATTATACTGCCATCTGTTGGTACAAAAATATTTTGTCTTAACATCAGTCCAAGTATGACGCATAAAAATATTTCTACTATTTGTAGGTTTCACAGATTGTAAGTCCAAAAAGTAATTTCCTTTCAATTTCATCTAACACTTTTTCCAATTTACTTGTACGTATAAAGTATGAACCTAACTTTCTGTCTGCAGTTACAAACAATTCTTGTACTAAATTTACTAATACATAGTCCCACTATTTCCAACTGTAAATGATAATTGTTATTAGTTATTCTTATAGTTCTTAATCAATCCTTCCCGTAAGATCCTTACTAAATATAAGAATGCTGCTTCCTGAGTTGTCATATGAAATGACGTCATATTTTCTAAACCGTTGTCATCGAAACTAACACGACTACTTAAGTCAAAAGATTTTTCGAACGGTATTAGTTCTTTTCGTAAAATATATTAATCTGACATATTGTAAAAATGGTATATCTCTGAAAATTATCCATTTATCTCCTGATAATATAAAATTTCCTTCTTTAATAAAAGCCATATCCGTCTTATTTCTTTCTGGTACAATACTTATGTTCTGTGCCGCCATGTTTCCATTCATCCAATGGATAATTATCGTGGTAAACCATCAGATATGTGTACTACTGAAATATATAAAAACAAGTGTCTAATGATCACACACACATAAATATATAACACATACAAGAATGTTTATACAAGTCCTATATTGTCAACTTAATTCTAATTACCACTACACATATGTCTTGACATATTGTTAAAAGCTTCTAGCACACAACATGTTTCTTCATCAGAGCTAAAATTTAGTATATTAATGTAATTTACGGTCTCGGTACAGCTACTTATGGATGGAATTTCACTCGTCTTTTTGTGGGAGTAAAGATTAATTGTGGTTGAATTGGAACAGGACCTCGTGTTATAAGGTTATAATCATGGGTAACAGTATCAGCTTCCGTCGTTCTTCACGTTCCTCGGGAAAAGAGACATTGACGTCACTAGACACGCTTTTAGTAGGGTCATCTATGCCAACACTACGATCACCTAATATATGGTATTAAAGTCTTCATCATCATGAGATAAATCTTGTTTTTTGTAATCATCAGATTCGACTTCAATACTTCTTTTTTAGTTTTCTGGTTTTCATCAGTCATATATTCGTACTTATTGTGTTTCCTTTCCTTCAGCTTGTTTAATTTATTAACATCTACGAACTGTTTTCTTTTCTATGAAGTTCTTGAATCTCAAAATAGATTAGACTTGTTTGTTTAAGGACTTTAAAAGTGCCTTTCCATGGTTTTACTGGTTTATTTGTATCTCATTTCTTAACAATAGGCGTATGTAATCTTTCTAAATGTTCCTCTATTGTCGCAGCGAACACCATAACATCATCGTAATACAGACAATATCCCATAAGATATAGGTTGTTTCCAAACTAAGATATCAAGCTAATAATGTAGAATAATCCAAATGAATCAAATTGATTGTTAAACCTACTATATTACTGACTTTATATTTTCTAAATAGTTCCTTAAAGATTTTTAAGAAGTAGAAGAGTTTATAATGACAATAACACAACCAAAATACCCATATGTTATATCTGTTGCTCAAGACGTGTTTCTTTTGTTGAGACCGGCTTATATACGACAAACATTGTTTCCGGGATACTACTTACCTTTTGATACAACATACATTATAGACATTATAAATAAAATATATTACAGACATTATAATCAATAAAGTTAATGAAAATAACTTTAAAAGAAGAATAGAAAACACCTCACGAAGCACGTAACAATGACTTGGAAACGATAGTCAAGTGAATTAAACTTGAAGAGGTGTTAATTGATACTATAATTTGGATAAATAAACTTATTTAATGAGAAGATAAGCTGTTAATCATATATGCTGTAACAACTGGATAAAAAATGTTATAATATAAGTTCCTGTCGAAAAGTTTATTTATATTCAGTTCTGTTAGTGTGTTTATTACTATATTAAACACACATCGGGCTATCTGCTGAGTTCACTGTATATTCAGTTGTCGCTACTGTAAAACATAGAACATTACGTCTATAAGAAATAGTTAGTGGATTCCTGTTGAACGTATACTTTAAGTAAAATTGAAATTTTTCAGAAGCATAAAATAAACTTAATTTGAGAGTTTCACATGACATAACGTAACTGTACCTAACCTATACTCAATAGCAGTGTGACAAAAAAATAATTAACAATGATAAACAGAAAAGAAATTTAAGTTTTAAACTTAAATTAATTCAGATTTTAACGAATAGAAACAAATAACTCTGTAATTTACTTTTTGGACGAACTAGCAATATAAACACCATTATGCTTATTTGTCATGATGTCGGACTTTGAAAGCACATCAGTGACAAAAAGAAAATTAAAAAGATTTCTGTAAAATTTATAGTGTTGATTTGTGATTTATATTTGTTTGTCAATACATTTGTAAAACAAAGCCGATTATAAAGTATGATCTTGTTTAATTAAAAACTAATAAACAGAGTTACACCACAGCAGTTTCGTAACTCACAAATATGGTCTTAAGCAAGTTACATCAAAGAAGTATGATTTATTATTGTTACATCTCTCGGTGTTGGTAAGTGCGTGTTTTATAGAAACAGTGAATGAATGGATGTATTTATAAAGTGGTTATTTTCAAATTCTTCAAATTTTTCTGATATTTTATCATTTGAAAAGTATTTGTTTCTCTGATAAACAATTCACTTTTACAATCTTGCTTCGTTTCTTATACCGATTAAGTTACTTTGACCAAAATATTTCAATAAGAAAATTAATCGATGTTTTTAAAGAAGATTCCACGTGTAATTTTATAATATTTAGAATCATTTCTCAATATCTTAGTGTACTCGATATTAACTTGTAAACTGAATAATGGTTGGATACATGTAAACATAGTGTTTAGTTTATAATGAACAGTGTTTACCAGATACGTAATATCTTTGTAATAATTTATAAGAAATAGCAGAGATTCAGTGATGATGAAATTATGCTTGGTAGTAATACTAGTAAGTTTGGTATTATACACAATATTGAGATATTGGCTCTGATGACATTTAGGAAATTAGATGGACTGTGTAAATTCGTAAAGAAAACCAGAACAGGGCCAGGCAACAACAGAAAATTGTCTTATTCAGTGGTCACTGAAGTGGTTGAATTATAGACTACAACCTATCTAATTATGATGTAGAATGATTTATGATAGCTTGATTGTTTAAGTAGATCAGTAACCAATTGGTACACGATCATAATAGAATCAAGTATCTGAACTACTTGTGGATACTGTGTATCATATTTAATAGATCATGAGGATAGTAGAAAAAAAAAACTTTAAAAAATGTCATGTAACAATGAAAAAGAAGAACTCTGGCAACAACAGAAGTTGTTTCCAGACACCAGGAGGAGCTTTCTTCAGAAAGAAATTACCTCTAGACTCCATGTAAGTTCTCTACAATACCTCAATATGTCCAACACCGGAAAGAGAACATCAACTATTTCTTGTTTTAACTCTTTGTGACTATTCTAATGCCGTTATTCTTAAGGACCAATAATCACATTAAATTGTAGAGAATTAAATGAATATTCAGTAAAAGTGTTAGTTACATTAAAAATTTAATCCATTTTAAAAGATGGATGTTGAATGTAGCTATTCATTATATGAAAAGTTAATAAAAGAAGAATTTATAAAATCTGAGTCTCGAACTCTTTATTTTAATTGTAAAGCCTCGAGTTAGTGCCTGTATACTTCATTCACCCAAAGCATCCTCAATTAAATAATCTTTTAATAGGTAGCATTATTCGAAGCTTCAGCGGCAAAGCTTCAATGCGAACTTTTCACCAAAAGTATTATAATCTAAACCCAGCAGGGAAGTTTCACATAACGTAACCAAATCTAACCTGATCTCAATAGCAGTGTGATAAACAAATAAATAATAATAGAGTTACAAAATATAAAAGAAATTAAAGTTTTCACGTAAAATAATTCAGGTTGCAACAAAGAGAAACAAATAACTCTGTAATTTACTTTTGGACAAACTAACGATACAAGTTCCATTTTGATAATTTGTCATGATGTTGGACTTTGAAAGTACATCAGTATCAAGAAGAAAACTAAAAACATTTCTATAAAATTTATAGCGTTAATTTATAGTTTATATTCGTTTGACAATACATCTGGAAAACTAGCCAATTATAAAGTATGACCTTTGTTTAATTAAAAAACTAATAAACAGAGAGTTACCTCACATGAATTTCGTAGCTCACAAATATGGCCTTAAGTATGATTATATCATATCAACACATTATATAAATATGTAAATTTGATGAACACTATTAATATAACCAACTAACATACATCTGATATAAACGTCTTTTACCTTATCGCAATTTAATGAACGTGAGGACAGTGGTAAGTGTTCTACAGTTTATTTTATAAGTTTATTATCGGTTAAACTGCAACACAAGTCACAGCGAGAAATAGTTGTATTTCTTGCATGTTATCATCTCAGCAAAAGAAATGTCAGTCCTCTTCATAGAATAACGGAAGATAATTAGACCAAAATTAATATGTAATTTGAAGAGATCATATTTTAGTACGGGATATTGTTAATAAAAATAAATTTATTAATAAATTAATTTATTAATTTGAATAAAGTTATTCAAACTTAGAAAAAACAGATCCCAGAAAAACATCACTATGACAAATGTTCTCATCATATAACAAACAAACAGGAGGAAATATGTTGAATTTCTCACCAAACTCCTCCAGCGAAATCTCTCAGAACACCAGTAAAATAACATTTGTTTTGACTAGATTCACTAAATTAATCAATCATTTGTAATTTATTTTATACTTAAAATATTCTATCTATGAACATTTCACAATAAAATCTTATAGCTTTACGGGGAAAATGTTATACAATAGGCTAATATTCACTGTACTAGTTTGTTTGTGTTTGTGTATGTGTAAAAAAACTTTGGATCTACACAATTTCCTGACGGTCCACAAAGTAGTCTTTTTCTTTAATGGTCATACATTTCTAAAAAACCAAATTTTGATATTTATTTTTATTACAGGTTTTCATTTTGTTTTTGGGTAGTTTGGTCTACAATGAAGGAAGTTCAGCTAAAAACGGAAAAACGAAATGGCACGAATCATCATCGATGGTTTTTATGGTCATGAAGATATGGGGAAAGATACGAGCGTTATTGAAAGACATAGGACTAAAAGTTGTTTTGACAAGAAACCAAAATTTGGAATTGGTGATGGAAATGGAAAATACAAGAAGAATAGATTTGGAAGAGACACGAGCTTAGGCATGTGTCTTGACAGTGACCTTAACTTAAGAGGTAGGTTGGGAAGAGAAACAGGAACATGATAGGATATTTAGTTAAAAAGGAATGACAGTCGATATTTGGCGCAGAAAACCGTAATGGCGGAAGATAATTTGTAACAGCTCACATAATTTCGATGTTATAGTGAGTATATGAAAATTTAATTACGAAACTTTTTCAGAGTTTCACTTTTCTAGTAATAAAGTGAATTAATATAACCACCTGGTTAGTCACTATACTCGTAGACTTAGAATCGCTGGTTCGAGTCTCCGTCACAAACACATGCTTGACCTATCAATGGTGAAACAATACCCCAAAAGTTCCAAAATTCGTGACTTATGTAATGTTTTATTTATTGATGTGAATATTACCTTAAATCAGGTAAGGATGCATGGTCTAGTCTTTTAATAACTGTCAGACCATATCATAACTGCTTTGTTACTTTTTTGCAAGAAAATGCTTGTTTAACTTCGCTGCTTTTATAAATTTTAAATATTTAAAGAATTTGCCACTTTCGGATGGATAATATAAGTAATTGGTTTTCTGAGAAATTTATTATGTCTAAGAGCTTAAACTTTATACACATTATAAAACTTATCACGTATGAAATGAAAAACATAAGGGTCTTACGTCACGTTGTTTTCTTAATGCAAAGCTACACATTGGGCAATGTGAACTTTGTTTACCGCATAGAACCAACACAAGATATAATCGATTAAAGTCACTAAAGTCATCGTTAAGTCTTGGGAGAAGAGAGAGGAATTTTGTATTTGTAGAGCGTAAGAAATCTTCAGTTTAAACAAAAGGGTAAGACTGGAACATTTTAACTTCTACTTTACAAACAGCTGTAGAGAAATAGGAGAGATTCATAAGTGAAATAGCGTTTCTGATATATTATTTGTTACACAAGATCACACTCGTATATGTATGTATACGTCTGCTGTATACACATTTGATGGATATTAAACTTATATCAATAGAAAAATTATATATATATATATAGATAAATTTATAGTGCATATTGAAACCAATTACAACAATAATCAAATAATTTGTAGTTGTTTTAAAACATAAACTTCCTCAGATTAACAAAGAGAAAGTTTCGAAGTCTTTGGAAACCGGAAGATGACCATAGAAGGTTGAAATGTTGTTCTCCACTTAATATTGGTAAATGAGTTAAAACCCATACCAAAGTCTTAAGGTACATTTTACTTCAAGTGCGTTTCTCGTCATCCCGAATAAATTTCCCTAATTCTTAAAAATTGTTTAAGTTAATTAAGTTACTTATTCATAACAACATCGAGAATATTGTGCTTTTAACTCCACTTATATGAAACTTTACATATGTTTTTATTTCCAAAGCGTCTTAGGATCCGTATTATCGTCAGTAGAAATGATATTTTGAAATCTTACCTTTATTCAAAGAACAACCCGAAGGTTATACAATGAAAGAAAAATATATAATTAAAATTACTGTAAACGTTATTTTGAAATAAAAAACTGCACTGAAACTTAGTTTGATTTTTTTGCAATAGAAAACATAAAACAATAAACTGAATAAAGTAAGAAATAAAGTGTAATTCATTGTTAAAAGAACACATTTGTTAATCTGTCTCTCTGTGTGTTTCTCCTGTACCAGGAGCACGAATTGATACAAAATCAAATGCTTCCTTAGGTTAATATCTGTAGAATATGTATCGAGTGTTGGCAGTACGAAAAAGAAATGCTGTAAAAGAAATATTACCACGTGGTGAAATGTTTGGTTCGGAGATTTATCTTTTATCTGTACTTACATTCTTGTTATAGACATATAATCAATAAACAGCTGTTTACATTTCAGAAAGTTTTAAACTTGTTAGAAATCAATCTTTCGTAACTTTATCTCACACTGTAGTGGTGTCAAGCTGTGACAGTTTTTTTTCTGGATTGAGCTCATTAATACAATGTTCATAGTTTCAACAACTCCTTTACAAATCTTGATTGCGTCAACTAGTTACAGACTAAACGCTAAAATTATTGTTGTTCTATTATCATAATTGCTTTATTCACGTGTGTTCTGATACTTCGCTGTATCCTGTATCACACTTCTCATTGTTAACCAATATAATACGAGGCTTCTAAAATATTTAGCGAGGCCTCACTTCTAGTCGTTTAAAAAGAAAAATTATATCCGATAAATATTTACTCCGAAACCTCAATTTTTCCATCCTTACATCTTATATCCATCAACATTTACAATCTTCTATTTATAATGTATATATATATATATATACGTGTATATCATGTATTTATTATAAACTTGTTCGTAGATATAGTAATTGGTAATAAACGCATTCAATGATAGTACGTTATCACATAATATTAATTAGCTATATAACACTCACCATATAATACTTAATTGTAAAAGAAACTCCAAATTAAGAAAAAAATTGATTAATACAGGTATACTTTATATTACTTATGTTTAATTAATACATCAAATTGCATGCCATCCGTCGCCTATCAAGACGCGTCCTCATTCTTCTTCATTTTACTATTAGTTCTTTCCTGGATTTATCTTGGTCTGGAACTCATACCAGAAATTTCTTCAATTAGTGGAACGTTGTAATTACTCGCGCACTTCACTGTTTTACACGCACTTCAATTTCTCAGTTAACACTTCTCAGCTCACGTTTTCTTCTAATTGAATAACATTATCGTAATGTGGGTTTTCTTTTATCTGTCATTGATTGTTTTTCGGGTAATATTTCAAAACTTATTTTGTTATCGTCTCTGGCTAATTAATCTTGTCCTTCTATTCCTGTTCTCAAACTTTTCATTTTTAGATCCTCAAACATTTATATATATTAATTGATTCTATTAAAATTTTATCTGTATGTTTAACTTACGATTAGCTAACCTAGCCAATTAATTACGAATTTAATAATAACGTGTAGCTATTAAAAATCACTCTACATCAAAATCAGATGGGCTTTCGTTACATAATTCAACCACTTCAGTGCCCTGTGAGGAAGACAACCTTCTGTTGTTGCCCGGGCCTGATTTTGTTTTATTCTTGAATTTAAACAGCTCACCTAACTTACAACATATCATTAAAGCCAGTCATTCACGTTTTGTGTATATAACACTACTTACTAGTATAAATATAAAAAAAAACATAATGTTATCATTACTGAATCAGTCAACTTCCACTTATCTCAGTTACTTCCTTCTGCTGTAGCTCTCACGTTGTCTACATGTTGATGAAATTCCATGATACTTTACCCAGCTCTCGAAGATGTGAAGTTTCAGATTTCATCTTACATGTTTGACAGCTCAATGAGGTTTGACTCTACAATTATATTCTGAATTATCTGTATCTTTTTTATAGACAATAGTTCTTACCAGTCGGGTACTCTTATATTTATCGGACTTTCTGTATATTTAGTTTTACTTCTAAAACTATAGGATAATGTAATTCATTGGCTGTGAGCAGAACAAGTTCAAACCAATCTAAGATATCAACTATTCCTTAATTTAATTACATCAGTTCGATAATCAAACCGATTTAAATTTAATTTAATATCAATAACGTAAGTTAATTTTTTACATATCAAATAACGAAGTTCCTTGTGTCTTAATTTTGTGAAAATAAAATTATTATATTTTTACACAGTTCAGGGTCACATACTCTAATGGGACATTCTATACATTTCAGCATATCTTCCTCTATCATTTCCACAGTTAGAGCTAACGAACAGTTTTAAAACATTTCCACCTGTCTATTACACCACGTTTTTGTGGGTTCCGATAGGGAATCAAAATCCTATTTTTAATATCTTTAATTCTAATAAAAATATTCTATCTTAACAAGATATCGTCTAAGGCCTCATAGTTCTTAGTTAATCCTTCCTGTAAGATTCTTATTAAGCATTAGATAGTTTTTCCTGATTTGTCATATGAAATGACGTCATATTTTCCAAATCACTCTCATCGAAATTAACACGACTACTTACTACAAAAGATATCCCAATGATATCTTCTCGTAATCAAACTATTAATCGAACATACTATAAAAATGATATATTTTCAAAAATATCTGAATTTTAATTATCGCAGAGAACCTAAACCAGATATTAGCGATTAAAGCCACTAAGGTCATCGATGTCTCGTTGAGAAAAGAGAGAGGACTGTTGTATTTGTGCAGCATAAGTAGTCTTCAGTTTTATTAAAGAGTAAGAATAGAACATTTTCACTTCTACTTTTCAATCACGTGTAAGAAAATAGGAGGAGATTCATAAGTGGAATAGCATGTGTGATATATTGTTTGTTACAGAAGTTCCTTCTGCTGCATATATTTATAAATATATATGTGTTATATCAACATTTAACGAAAAGTAAACTTATGTTGTTCGAAAAATTATACATATTTGGTGCATATTGAAACCAATTACAACAGTAATCAAATAATTTATAGTTGTCTTCAAACAGAAACTTCCGCAATCTAACAAATAGAAAGTTTCTAACTCTTTGTTAACCTCAAGATGTCCTAAGAAGGTTGAAACGTTGTTCTCTACTTTTATCTTAATAAAAGTTTTAATACTCATACCAAATCTCCTGAGATACAATTTTACTTGAAGTGGATTTCTCGTCATCACGAATAAACATTCCCAATCCGATAAAAATCGTAAAGTTAATCAAATAACGTATTTATAACAACATTGACAACTTTGTACTTTTAACTCAACTTATACGAAACTTTATATAAGTTTTAATTTTTACAGCTTATTAGGATCCGGATTATCGGCGATAGAAATGAAGTTCTGAAATCTTACCTTCATTCAATTAATAATCCGTAGGTTATATTGTGCAAGAAAAATATATACTTGAAATTACTGCAAACTAAATTTTAAATAAAAAAACTTTGCTTTAATTTTAGTTTGATTTTTTTCGTAATAGAAAGCAGAGAACAATAAACTGAATAAAGTTAGAAACAAAGTGTAATTTATAGTTAAAAAAAAACTTTCGTTAATCCGTTCTAGAAGGAATAGTTTTCGTAGGATTTATATCGAGTGTTGATAATTCGAAGAAGAAATGTTATAGAAAAAAAATTTGACCCTGAGATTGATCTTGTATCAGTACTCACATTCTTATTATCGATATTTGATCAATAAGCCAGCTGTTTACATTTGAGGAAGTTTTAAAGTTGTAAGCAAACAATCTTTGTAACCTTATCTCATACTGTAGTTGTGTCAAACTGTCAGTTTCTTCCTAGTTCCACTCATTAATGGAGGATGCATTGTTTCCATAACCCTTTACTAACCTTGATAGCGTCAACTAATTACAGACTAAACGCTAAACGAGCAGCGGAAACTTTCTTAACATGTTTTATAGAATCATTGTTGTTCTATAATCATCATTGTTCTATGCACGTGTGTACTCACACTTCACTGTATCCTGTATCACACATCTCATTATTAACCAAAGTAATACGAGGTTTCTAAAATATCTATCGATGCCTTACTCCTACCTGTTTAAAAAAGAATTATATCTCTGATCCAACTGGTGTATATATATATATATATATATATATATATATACGTACTTTTGATGAAAATTAAACTTATAAAAAAGAAAAGGTTATATATATATATATAAGTAGAGATTTTGTTGAAACCAATTACAAAATTAATTAAATACATGTAGGATATAGTTTATAGTTTTCTTGAAAGATGAAATACCACAATCCTTTAATAATAATTACTTACACCATCATGACACTTTATGTGATACTAATTCAATTTACATGAAAGTTGATATTTTTTTATGATTTTGCACTTTCTTAGGATTCAGATTCTCGTCGGTAAAAATCATGTCCTGAAATCTCTTCTTTTAAATTATTCAATTAAACACCAGAGAATTATGTGATGCGAAAAAAAAATTCTCATTGAAATTACTGTAAACTGAATTGTGAAATAGAAAACATAATTTGAATTAAAACTAAGTTTGATTTCTCTAGAACAGAAAATGAAGTGTAAATTATTCTTAAAAGAAATCTTTCGTGAATTTGTTTGTCTGTCTGTTTCTTCTGCACCAGTAACAAGGTTCGATACAGAATCATATGCTTACTCAGGGTAGTTTCTTTAGAATATATTTCCAGTCCCGATTCAGGAAAATTTGAGCGTTAATATTATATCATAAAGATATTGAGATTAAAAAAAGTGAAACAAATCACCAGTCCCATGGGCTTCAGCATAGTATAAACTACACAGGTATGTTTCGATGAATAATATAAACTATAGAAGTATATTTCTGTAAATGGTATAAACTATACAAGGGTGTTTCTGTAAATAGTGTAAACTATAGAAGGTTGTTTCTGTAAATAATATAAACTATACAAGTATGTTTCTCTAAATAGTATAAACTATGCAAGGGTGTTTCTGTAATTAATATAAACGATCTAAGTATGTATGAACAGGATGTATTAATGCAATGGAAAATCTTCAATAGTTGTGGCACTTGAAATTCTTTTAGGCAGGGTTAAAGTTAATTAATATATGAGACCTTCCCACGTTTATATTTACTATAGTTTTGTGTGTTAGTAATACCATGTGAGGAGCATGCTTACTGCCGATTCCATTTGATTGCTCATCACGACCTCTACTAATCTACCCTCAAATTAAAATTCTTCTGCGCCTGACTAGAGTAAATTAATTTATGGGATCTTGGGCGTGGTGAAATAGAATATTAGAATGGTTTGACCTCTTGAGTCCTAAACTAGAATTAGATTTCCAATCAGTCAAGAGATGACGGAGTTACGAGGAAAACGTTCCGTATTTGAAAACTCGGAGCAGTTTTATGAGCCGCTAGATCACAGCTGAAAAATATATATGTTTATTGCATTGTTTGAGAACAATAAGTTTATATGTTTCTTTGACGTATCGCTAAATGTGTTCTGAGAAAATATGGTGAACCTTACAATGCATAAACTGTCATAAGAGATTCTCTTCCCACCACCAGAAAATTATAACTAACAATAAGTACGTTAATATGTGAATATTACTAAATTGAAAGTTTACGGTCATGTTCTCCAGACTTCTAGTACTAAACTCTGTGATTTGATTCTCCGCGTTGGTCAAGATTGAGATATTCCAGGATGTAGCTTTGTATCAAAACAACAAAAATATTAATGAAACTGAATTTTGTAATTATATTTCACGTTCCATACTCTAGCATCTCATATATAATACAGTGAAGTTTCAAAAAGGTAAATTTGTAAGCTGAATTTGTCTTCGTATCCATAACGTAAGTTTTGTAACAAGTTACATCAAACAAGTATGGTTTATTATTGTTACATCTCTTGATGTTGGTAAGTACGTATATTAATATTAACAATGTATGAAATGATCTGTTTATGATCTGGTCATTTTTAAATTCTCAAAATTATCTAACCTTTTGTGATTTTTATTTAGGAAAGTCGAAATTTCTCTATTAAGAAGTTCAGTTTATACAAACTTGCTTCGTTTCCTTATACTGGTTGATATATTTTGACAAAATATTTGAATAACGAAATTAATTCAATTGGTTTATTAAAGAAAACCTCACGTGTAGTTTTATGATATTTAGATTCATTTGTTGATACCACAGTGTACTGGATTTCAGCTTCTAAACTGAACAAAGGTTGGATACATGTGAAGACAATGTATAGTTTATCATGAACAGTCTTTACAAGAAACGTAATATATTTGAAATTATTTATGAGAATCACCAGAGATGTTTCGAAAAATGATGTGATAGATTAGTTTAAAAACAAATTAAATACAATTATTCATCCTTAGTCCAAATCGTTTAGCTTAACTTGTAATAAATGTAATTGAAATTACAAATCATTAATTAATTTAGTTAATCCAGACAAAATAAACATTATTTTTCAGGTGTTGTGACAGATACCATTCGAGAAGCTTGGCAGGAAATTCAACATAATTCCTCCTCTTTGTTGTTTTATATGATTAGAACATTTATCACAGTGTTGTTTTACTGGGAATTCTGTTATACTAAATTTGTACATTTTTCCGAACATGTTATGAATTTTTATTTCACTAAATATCTCCCATAATGATATTTGGTATCTTATCATCGGAAATTAATTTTAGTGTAATTATCTGGAATCACTCAACGTAGAGGATTGCCACTTCTCATACTGAAATATTGCCATGCAACAAATACAACTAACTGTTTTAAGTGAGTTGTGTTGCTGTTTAACCGATAATTAACTTGTAGAATAAACTGTAGAACACTTACCATTGTCCTTATGTTGATTGGACTGCGATTTGGTAAAATACGTTGATATCAGCTGTTAGTAACTTGGTTATGTTTAAAGTATTCTTCTACTATTCGTATTTACATAATGTGGTGATATGACACAATCACACTTAAGGCCATAGCTGTGAGTTTCGAAACTGCTATGATGTAACTTTCTACTCATTGGTTTTTAATTAAAAAAACCTCGTACTCTATAATTAACTGTTTCTTTAGATTTATTGACAAAGGAATATAAATCAACACCATAAATGTTTTTTTAATTTCTTTCTGGTAGTGATGTACTTTCAAAGTTCGACATCATGCCAAATAATCATAATGGTGTTTATGTCGTAAGTTCATCCTAAAGTAAATTACAGAGTTTTTGTTTCTCTTCATCAGAAACTCAATAATTTTATGTGAAAAATTAATTTGTTTTCTATTATATCACTTTATTATTATTTATTTATCTATCTATCTATTATACTGAAACTTTCCTTTTGAGTTTAGGTTAAGCTACTTTAAGTGAAATTTTACATATTACTTAAATTATACATTATGCTGTTAGTTCAGTAATTACTTCTTATTTACTTAATGTTCAATATTTTACAGTAGAGACAATTGAATATACGGTAGACTCAACAGATAGCCCGATGTGGCTTTGCTATAATAAAAAACACCCCACACAACCGAATATAAATAAACTTTTCGAACGCTTTATTGACAGGAACTTATTTTATAAACATTTTTGCAGTTGGTATAGCATGTATAATTAACAACTAATGTTCTCATTAAATACAATTTTTATGCACGTGAGAGTTTCAATTAACAGCTGATTTAAGATAATATAAAGAGATCTGAAATCATTGCAAATGTTTAATATACTTTATTATCTTGTTTCCAAGTCATTGGTACGTACTTCGTAAAGTATACTCTGTTGTTCTTTTAAAGTTAGTTCCACTGACTTTGCTCATTATAATGTCTGTAATATATTTATTTTGCAATATCTATAATGTATGTTGTAATAATTGGCTTACGTAAATAGTATTCCACAAATTATTTATATCGTATATAAACCGGTCTGAAAAGAAACACGTTGTCAGCAATGGATATCACATATGTATAGTGTGGTGTTAATACTATTACTATAAATTCTTATTATTATTGAACATTTCAAAGAACTATGAAAAAATATAAAGGTAAACAATGTAACAAGTCTAACACTAATGTCTCATGTGAAGTATAAATGTGTGTTATAACGTTCATTAAATTTTCATTTTATTCACTTTTTGTAAGGATTATTAACATTATATCTTGGCTTGGAAATAACAAAAATCTTGTGTGATATTTTCAATATTACGGCTTGTAATAAGTATAAATCTTATTCTCAATTAGATATATTAATCAGTTTATTAATTATTCAATTCTGATCCACATTGGTTGATTAGATTAGAATTAAGTGAATATAATAAAACTATTTGACTTTCAACAGTTTCAATGAATCTTATTAAACTAGACAATAAAATGTCATACTACTTTTTGGTATCGAAGTAATACTGTAGCAATGCAGGAAGTCTGAAATTTTTTACATAAATAAAAGCCAAAGTGTTCGTTCCTTGACACTGTTTTAGTTAATTATTAAAAAAGATACGATTAAAATAGGTGAATAAAAATATCATATATTGGAAATGGAAATTCCAAAAACGGACAAATCTGTAAACTTATGATTTGTGTTTTAAAATTTTCTTAAACCATAATTTTATTTGGAAAAGTTTTCCACAAAGAATTTTCTTGAATGTAGCGCCATCTATTATTCAAACACTATAAAAGTAGATGAAATATTTTTTTTCGCCATTTTCCTGTCCACAAATGAGATTTAAATTTAAGATTATGATAAAATCCCTTCTGATAATGATTTCTGACTGTGGATGGCAGTAAACCATTAACAGTGACTTTTCATTAATCTTACGGCCACTAATTTGATTTGTTAAAATGAAAATAGTTGGGTGGATGTCTTCGTGTCTAATAAAAACTGTATTGTGAAATAAAGATTCGACTTAAGCTAACCCTACTTCATAATCCATAAACTTACTTTGCGGATTGGCAAATTAATTATTAAAATTGATCTGTTGATATCACGTGAGTGTGTGGCCCAATAATATCACTGCATATGGAGTTTTGAATGGGCCTCATAATTTAAATTACATACAAGTTATTTGGATTTTTCATAACTCAAGACACTTAGATTTCGAAATAATTATTCATTTCTTTCTATGACGTAGATATTGTTTAAAATATAGAAAGAAAACAAACTCTTACGTAGATCTAAGTATTATTTCGTTTATAACTTTTGATTATTATGTTTTTCAAGAGAAATATGAAAACTGAAGTGAAGAGAAGAACATTGATAAGAAACGAATATGAATCCTCATTTATCTTGATTTGTTGATATGAAATATTCGTATTTTATTATTAAAACTACGTATTGTGGTCAATCTTTTATTTATCAACCAGGACATTGTAGGGCCATAATTTCTTTTTCAATGTTGAATACGTACGTTCCTGTCCCATTCACACAAAAAACATGATTTCAGATTAGTTTGGGTTATGTTATGTTAATTGAAACTTTCATGCTCTGTTGTTTAGTTCTTACTTAAAATATTAAAACTCTTTTTTCACTTGATTTCCAAACTTACAACCTACAAAGAACTTTTAAGTTTCCACAATATAGCTAGTGATATTCTTTGTAGTTGACCTTATTAAGAAGTTCGAGATTTTCGTATAAAAGAAATTAGCAATAGGAACTATTATCAATATGCTACTATTGTGTATAACACCTTTTAGACTTCTTTTGGAGCAATCAATGAACAATCACAACTCACTCTGCTCATATACTGCAGCTCCTAGTGTTGGTATTAATTGTGTAATACTAGTGCAATAAACTAGGGAATCTTCATGCGAAAAAAGTATAAACTGTTTCTCATTATTTCTGTACTAGTAATTTGATGTCCCTACAAAAAGTAAGCTCCTAGCCAGAAACCCATAATCCCTTGAGAATCTTTTAAAAGGCTCAAATCTATCACCAAATCAATAAGTTTATTTTGTATGAAAAGCTGTGCTTCACCAGATGTTTCAGGTTGAAAACACTCATTATTATTATTATTTCTATTAACATCAGATTCAGAATCAGATAATACTGTATCAAGAGTCTCTGATGAAGTAAATACAGCTACATCAGGCCTTATCAGCAGGTCTTATAACAAAATGAAGATTGGATAAGAAATGTCTTTTTTTATTCCGAGTATTGCAACCTTGCATGTTTTTGAGAAATTTTGTAATGTTTTGTCATTGATTCCTCACAACAAATTTAATAATATATATTTGGGTCATTTACATGACCTTTTCTGCCATAACGACGAACAAATAATACTGAAATGAAAAAAAAGGATCAAAGTGCACGCCCAATCAGATACTATCCAGAAAGGGCCCAGCATGGCCAGGTGGGTTAAGAGATCGACTCGTAACGTAAAGAACGCGGGTTCTAATCTCTGTCTCACCAAACATGCTCTCTCTTTCAGCCGTGGGGGCGTTATAATGTAACCATCAATCTCACTATTCGTTGGTAAAAGAGTAGTCCAAGAGTTGGCAGTGGGTGGTGATGACTTGTCGCCTTCCCTCTTGTCTTACAATCCGAAATAAGGGACGGATAGCGCAGACAGTCCTTTAGCAGCTTTGCGCGAAATTCAAGACAAACATACCTGCTTCCTTGTTTCTCTCTATGTTTAGCAGCTGTTGTTAAATGTTTAATAGTTAACTCAAAAGCTAACTGCATTCTCTGTTACAACTCAGTCTTGCAATCATAATTCACTGCATGATTAAATACTTTAGAGGTCACTACCTTTTCCATAGGCAGCATTACATCTCTACCATGTAGTTGAAAAAACGGACTTTCCAAAGTAGA
Source organism: Tachypleus tridentatus (assembly GCF_004210375.1). Classification (NCBI taxonomy): domain Eukaryota; kingdom Metazoa; phylum Arthropoda; class Merostomata; order Xiphosura; family Limulidae; genus Tachypleus; species Tachypleus tridentatus. Next base: position 81,904,495 of record NC_134832.1, on the reverse strand, counting down.
CTCATTTTCAGCACTTTGTAATAAATGAACCAGCTCTTCCCAAGTTTTCTGATCTTTCTCACAGCATTGAGACATCGTATCCAATAAAGTCCTTCTGAATATTTCTACTCGTACGGTAGGAGCTGGACGAAAAGCAGTTGTTTCAGTTTGTTTGTTTTTTTTTTTTTTGGTATATAACAACTGTGAAATTTCTTTTATTATCTTTCTATATTTAACAGTACATTCCGGAGTACAAAGTGTCTAGCTACAATGTTATTTACATATCCTTTAGCAATCATTTTCGCTTTTTTTTATCAGGCACACAAGTTATTTATTAACTCAACTTTATTTTGTTTAATAATTACATGACTTTAATCCTAAATTACTTCTAATTCATCCTGATTTTCAGTTTTAATTTCTCTTATTTTGTTAATAGATTATTCTCTTCAGTTTCAGTGCCTCTTACTCTTATGTTACATGGAGCATTCACATTAGAATGTTTTCTACCAGTTATATGAATTACTTCAAAATCATAATCTTGGAGTAAGAATGACCAACATGGCTAACATCGAGGAAGAGTTCATTAATGTTATTAGTCATCTTAATGGTACATGACATGTGATGATAGTAAATTTCCTACCATGCAGATAACAACTAAAGGTTTTCATTCAATACACTACGGCTAAACATTCTTGTTCTGAGACCGAGTAATTTACGTCAGCTTTTCGTAAATGTCTACTGTAATAAGCTAAAGGATGCTTTTTTGTTTTCATTTAATTATGGCAACACTGCATTTATAGAATAACCTGAAATATATATGTTTAAGATAATTTATTTACTAACTCCCGAGTAACTAAAAATGAATAACTTTAAATGAGTGATTTTAATGCAACATGTCCTAATTTCACGAAAGCTTTTTGTCTTTTATCTGCCCAAATAACTTCTCTTTCTTTCTCAGTTAGAGGTTTGCCAACAACTCAAAATGTGGTGTAAACCTACTACAAAATCCTATATATCCTAGAAAAGCAGGAATATCTAACTTTTTAGTTCAGGTTTAATACTGTTTTCATTATCATATGTCTTAGATATTCTATTTCTTTTATCCATAACTGACATTTCTTTAGTTTCCTGTATATTACGTAACAGATAAATGTCTTCAACTGCTACAACAATCACTTTTTAAATTCTTCCCAAAACTTTAATTTTCCGTTCTTCTAAGGGCCTCATGCAACCGGGGATACATAATGACTGATACTGTTCTCTGTTACCGCTTGTTCAAACATATGTTTCACACTTGTCTATCCCTGGCATTTTATGAGGTTTTCTGCTATAGGTTTATTTTCATTTAACACTATTATGTGACAAACTTGATTTTTACGACCAGGGTCACATCTCCTACAAATATACTTCTGATAATGCTATTACGCTTTCTTTAAGTTTTCTTTCACATTTCCTAAGAAATAAATCATAATTTATTTTACTCTGTCGTGTTTGGTGTTTACTATTTCTCACATGATGCTGTGGTACTGCATCTAATGTTTCTCAATTAGTCGCCTTGTCTACCACTACATGGTTAGGAAATATTACTTTACCTTTCACATTTTCTTTTATGAAACATTCATTAGTTATTACAACAATATTGCTATATTAATTAATACCAATGCTTGTAGCTACAATCTGTGAACAGTATGAGTGTAATTATTCCAAAAGAAGTATGAAAGATGTTCTGCACGCTTATAACATATGTATCTGATATCACTGGTGTTTCGGTACTTTCGAAATTCTCGTACAGTTGACATTCAAGTTATACAAAGTTTTCGTGTGAACAGGCTGGAAAAGCTTGTAATGAGCATTGGATAAAGAAACAAGGGCTACAAACAGTTAGCCTGATACCAAGTTCACACACAAAAGTCCAACTCCAACATGTGTTTTGAAAATAAAAGTCGAGTTTTTCCCCGACAAGTCTAGATGAGTGATGATATATATTCACTTGTTATCAATGTTCTTCTCTTTTCTTCTGTTTGATTATATTTGTCTTTGGTAACATAATAATAAAAAATGTCGTTATGATGAGGGAAATAATAAATAAATCTAACTAAGAGTTTGTTTTCTCCCTAATTTGTAAACAATTTCTACACGATAGAATAAAAAAACAACATCAATCTCGATATCTACGTGTGTGAATTATAGAAAATTTGTTTTTAAACTAAAGTAACTTGTATGTAATTTAAATTATCAGATCTGTGTAGTATTGGAAAACATCTTACGAACAGTATTCAAAACCCCATATGCAGTGATATTAATCGGACACACACTTATGTGATATTAACATATCAGTTTTAATACTTAGTTAGCCAATTCTCAAAATACGTTTATGGGATATAATGTGTTACTGGCGACTGAAGAAGCTTTCTTTCATGATACAATTTTTTATGAGATACTGTGACATCTAACGACCTATTTTCATTTCAACAAATGAAAGCAGTGACCGTCTGATAAATAAAAGTTCGCTATTGAATCTTTACCACCATCTGTAGTCAGAAATCATTATTAGATGTGATTTTATATGAATTACAGAATATTTGTTTTTGAAACTAAACTGATTCATCAAAACTGTTAAAAGACAAACAGTTTATTATATTCATTAACTTCTGATCTAATAAACCAATGGTGATCAGAATTAGATAATAAATCTTGGGATTAGTACAGCTAATTCAGAATAGGATTTTTACTTATTAACAGCCCTAATGTCGACAATATGCCATAAGATCTAGGTTATTTCTACACAAGATATCAAGCTAATAATGTAGTGTAATCATAAAAAGTGAATAAAATAAAACCCGACAAACCTTGGAACATACATTTACACTTAACATGAGACATTAGTGTTAGACCTATTACATTGTTAACCGTTACATTTTCTGTATAGTTCCACAGAGATTCTCAACCAGTAGAAGAGTTTATTGTAATAGTATTACAACCACACTATATGTATGTAATGTCTATTGCTGAAATCGTGTTACTTTTCAGACCGGCTTATATACGGCAAATATAGTTTGCGGAATACTATTTAAGTTAACAATTTTATACAACATAACTTATATACATTATAAATTAAATATATTACAGACATTATAATAAAAAAGTTAGTAAAACTAAACTGAAAAAAAGAATGGAACATACTATACGAAACACATACCAATGACTTGGAAACATGATCGTAAAGTATATTAAATATTTTTATTGGTTTCAAATCTGTTTAGACATTCTTAAACAGCAGTTAAGTGAAACTGTAATATGGATAAAGAAAGTTATTAAACGAGAACATGAGTTGTTAGTCATACATTCATTCATGGTGATAAATACAGAACATGTTGGATTTAATTTAATTTTTGTTCCTTCAAATAGAAGAGTTTCAACTTTTGTAAGAATTCCTCGTTGGATAGTTAAGATCTGCTGAGCTACTACAGATAGAACTGTTAAATCAAAACAGGACCAGGCACCACAGGAAGCAAGACCCTTAGAATAAAACATTAAGCTCTGTTCAAATTATTCTATAAAAATTATTAATATCTATAGAAAACTTCTAATATAAGTTAGCCATCAATTTTGCTTTCATCATATCTTAAATTAAGCAAATTGTTGTTGATAACATTGCAACACCTTACATTTGTGAATGTTATTTCTTATAAAAGACAATATATACATACATTAATGAATTAAAGATCATAATAAATTACAAATTATTTACAATCAACTGTAAACTGAAAATACAAACTGTTCAAAAAGTGGTACGTACTAGATTCTAATACAAACATTTTTAAAAAGCATAACTAGTGTATTGCTGACAATTCATTTAGTATTAATACTTCACTTGTATTTTTGTATTGTGACTTTAGTGGATATCTTTAACCTCATTACCATACAGTAGAAATGATATTTGTTACAGTGAGAAATTGTTTATTTCATGAGGAGCAGAGAATACATTACCTTGAAAAACTTTCCTAAAGCAATATAGTCCAGGCCATCTGAGCAATTAAATACAACACACTGCTTTGCAACAGCTTTGGCCAAGTCCTTTGTGGTTTCAGTCTTTCCCGTGCCTGCTGGTCCTTCAGGAGCACCCCCAAATGAAGATGCAATGCCCCAAAGAGGGTACGGTAGCAGCAATCAGTGAGAGGAGTGATAACAAGCCGAACAGTGTTTCCCAAATATTCATAGTCATATGTCAAAGATGAGTTTATCATAGAAGTTATCATTTTTTCATCCTGAAATTAAAAGGTGGCATAATCGCTGTCTTACTTCTCAAAGTAACAGAATGTTTTCCTTATTTTAAGTCATTTTAAGACCAAATTTCAAATTAAACTATCATTTATAATATACATGTTAGTGTGCATGTCTACATATATATATATATACATTTTTCACAGTTGGACTTAGAATATGTTCTGATATCATTTTTTACAGATGGTAATATTAAAGAAATAAAGTAGTATTTCAACCACTTAATAAATGAGCTATCAAGAAATGTGCTTTACCCAACTTCTGTGTGTCATGTTCGTATATGCATATACACCTCTACATTTTACTCTATAACTAAACATTTTAAACTGAGAAAACCATTTTCAAATTTGTCCTTTAAGAATTAGAGGGATGAAGGTTACTTTACATAAGACAGTTAGAAAACATGACTGAAAACTGATATAATGGTTGCTAACTTATGGCAACACATTATTTCTTTTATTAAACCTTATTAACCTCACTCGTATATAGTTGTAGATAATACGATATGACTCAATGTGTGGTAGATTCAGAAGTTTCTATTATCAATACAAAGGAGCTGTAGGCTCAGTGACATTTTGCTTTCATCTCATGGTTGTCAAGTCCTTGAGAAAGACACATTATTTTGATTGTTTCAGTCTATCAAGCTGCACAATGGGTACAAATTATTAGCTAAAAGGTTAAACTGTGCCAAACTGGCATCCTTTTCAGGTGGAATGTATCACTACTTTTATTTGCTTGTGCTAGTAAAACTGGAGTTCATTGCTGGTTTCCAAGGGCTGTCTCAGCACAGGATTGATTCGATTTCAATACTGTACTACATACCAATAGTAATCACTGTCAGATGAAGATATACATTATGAAAGATGGGCATCACAGGAACATCAGTAATGATTTATACAAAATTGTTATTTTTCTAACTGAAATTCTATCAACAAAGCTAACTGTATAACAATACCACATTGAAGGGGCTTCTAAAGTTGTTTAATTAGTATACTCCTATCTCACAATACAGCTGAAATGGAAACTTCCATGGTAACAATTTGAAAATGACATATCATACACTAGACAAAAAAATATTTCCTCAAAATTAATATCTCAGAAGTGAGTAGATGAGAATAATTTTTAAGTAAAAAAGTCAGAGATAATCCAGTTATTCATGCTAAAACATCCCCTCTGGACAATTGCTGACACTACATAAAATATTGATAACAGCAGCACTTTAGAGAAAGAACCTTTAGTTTTAATGCCAACATAACATTTAGTTGGAATAAAATCCTTTGAATCTACACTAGGTGAAATAACAATCACATGAACTTGCAAACTCATAATAAGGAAAGGAAAAATTATCAAAAGCCCTCCACAAACTAAGTAAAGTTAAGAGAAAATGTTATGATAAAAAGTGAAGTATGAATCACAGGAAGAAGCAAAAAATTTATACATGTGCATAAGTGAGTGCTGAATCATGTAAATTTCAGTAAAGAGAAAGTCAGCTACACTAGTAGGGTGTGTCACACTCCTATTGGTGGAGAGTTGTCACGTGCTCATTTGCATGCTACAACACAGTAATACCCTATGGAAACAAGTGAATTTAGGTTGGACCCTCAATACTAGTGGTGAGTGAAAATATTTGCATATATAAAGCAGCACAAATAGAGGAAAGCTATTATGTAAGAAGAAGTAAGATTGTATCAGAAGTATGGCTTATAAACTTTTTCTAACTAAACTGGCTCCAGTATTTCCTTTTATTTTAGTTGTTAATTTGAATACATTGTTTTTATAATAACAAATGTTCTATGTAGCACCAGCCTACAACTGAATATCTGAAGTGTTCTTTACCTGTTGACAGTACTAAGATCACATACCTGAAGCATTCTTTTCCTGTCAAGATGAATATTTCAAGTGATTTTTTACCTGTTAGCAATAATAAAATTAAGTATCTCAACTGTTCTATGGTTAGCATTAATATCAAATTTCAGCATACATTTACATAAGAAATGTTAGCCCCAGTGATATAATGGTATGTCTCTGGACTTATGCTGGTAAAATCAGGTTTTGATGCCCATGGTGTAGCTTTTTACAAAATAACTAAACAAACAAACAAGAAATATTTATTGATATTATGAAATTTGGCAACACCTCTTCATCTCAAGCTATAATTTGTTCATTTATATCTTTCTAGCATTATTAGTTACTGATGTGAAGTGCTCTAACCTGCCAATAATATCTAAGTTGACTTAACCATATAAAATCATTTTCAGATGACACTTTGTTTTCTATTAAAGTAGCCAACACATCTCGAGCATGCACATCCAGCACAACCAGAGCCCCAAGGGTTGTCCTTGTCTGTTGGGGAAGATTTCCTCTCACTAATGTCACAACTTTCTCTATCTGCCTATTGTTTTGTTCAAAGTATTTATCCAAAGCCTGAAATTGTAGTCAATGTAAGAAAAAAGGTAAATTACTATAATGCAATGCTAAAATATTTGAGTTTGTTGTTCCACTGTTAAAATGATTTATCTCAAAACCTTATTAAAAGTATTCAAACTGCAAACTACATGTTTTGAAGAATAACAAAATATTTCAACAGATGTTACATTTACAAACATCATTTTAGTGAAACTTTTAATGTAAAATCAACAACATACTTCTAGTCCATTCTTTATAGCTTGATGAATGTCTGCTGTCCAGTATGTCTGAGAAATACAGAGAATAGCTTGTCCTGGCCATTTCATTACCCACGACTCATGAGGAGATTCACAATATGATCTAATAGATCTAGATATCACCTATCAAATCATGAAGAGCAAATAATTTATTTTTAATGAATGTACAAGGCATGCTCATTAAGAATATGAAAATTCCAGTTCCTATGTTATTTTATCAAATGCAGATTTTTTAAAATATAGTTAAAATATTAATACATGAAACAAAAATATTCAGTAAACATTGCAAAATTAGTAAAATGAGCCCTGATTTACACATTCTTGTTACTTACAAATGCCTGAAATCCACTATGACTTTCATACAATTTTCCTACTTATATAAATAAGTGAAAAACTTTTGACCTGTGATTTAAATAATATTCTCTTACACACATAATAAAATAAATACAAACACAATCTCTTCATATTTTTACCTATCTAGCAAAATACATGATCTATTTACTTTCCACACATGGTACCTATATCCTATAAAAACAAAACAACATAAAAACATGACTTATTCATAAAGATAATACATCTTAATGTAATACATGACTAGTACATTCTTCTCACATACAAATATAATACAAAACAATGATTCCTAATACATATTTTGCCAAAAAATATTGATATAATATTTCTACTCTACAAAAACTTCGAGTTAGGTACCCGTATAAACAGAATAATGAGATACAACATGACAAGTACACTTTTCTTACTCTCTCAAGTACAAAATACATCACATATATTTTGACACACAGGATACAGTAATCCTTAATTACTTACATATTCTTCTTTCTCAATCTTACAAAACACACACATACACAAATAGCAAGGCTTATAAATTTCTCGTGCTTCAAAATGGTATAAAAAATGTCAGTTTATACACTGATTGTATTGTGCTGAAACATATTCTTTTCAAATACAATTATAATATAAAAAGAGACAATAATTTTTATGTTATTTTTAATTATAAATGATAAAAAGATGCATCATTATATATATTAAATTATTTCCTATATGCATAATAATATGTATAAATAGCATTATATAAGAGCATTTGTTAACTACAAAAGTAATCCAAAACATGTTATTAAATACATTTTTCCTTACTGGTAAAAAAAAAACCCATATCTTATATATTTTTCAAATTTATAATATTTACATACATAATGCATAAACAATACAACTTTTATAATATTCTTACTCACATACATATTACCAAGATAATCATGACTTAAAATTCTGTTTCTTTGCACAGGTAACACTGATAATTGCATGAGTTTGCAAATTCTTCCAGAACTGTGCAAAGATATTAGCACAAAGTCATAAATTCAATTTCAGGTTACTTTCAAATGGAAGGTAAATGTGAAATTTCAGAATTTTATTAATTTTCATATTGAGTGCAACAGAAAGCCAGTGGTAGTATTTGAGTTCAACACACACTTAATATTGTGTGTGTCCCCTTTTGCTTTAATAACTGCAGACAGTCTTTGAGATATTTTTGCAGTATATTTAACAAAAGTATCCTTTAGGATTTTACTCCAAAAGTCTCTAATACATTCCCATAAAGTTTCTTTGGTAGTAGCATTTGATTCATCAAGTTTCTGATTTATCAAATTCCAGATTTATCAAGTTGGTTGAGATTAAGGCTCTGTGGGGACCATTGCATCATTTCAGTTACTCCAGCAGCTTCTTCCTTACCTAAACAATTTCTACATGGGTTGGATAACTGTTCAAGGTCATTGGCTTCTTGGTAGTAGAATCTTTTACCAATAATATGCTAATCACTGATGGTCCATGAGCTGGTCCATTATTTCATCCATTTTGCAAAGGTTTCTTGTTGCATCAGTAGAAAAGCACTCCAAAACCATCACACTGTCTCCTCCCATGCTTGATGGTAGGTGTTATGTATTGAGGTAAGTATCTTTCACTTTTCTTCCTTCAGTTATACAATCAATGCTTTGAACTAAATATTTCAAACTTGTACTTACCTGTCCATAACACCATTTTCCGATCATCAATAATTCAGTTTTTGTAATGTTAGCAAATCTCAGTCTCTTGAAAATACTTGGAGATCAAAGAAAATTTTTTTTAACAGCTATACAATTAAATGTACACTTTTCTATCATTTAGCACATGGTCTTTATCTCATGCATGAGATCAATGGCAGTCTTCTTTCTGTTGCAAATGCTGCATAAACAAAACACATAAGTGTCATTGTGTTAAGGTATTCTGCCTCTTCCTTTTCTATTTTCAAATTTATTTATCTCAGTTTCATGATCTAGGGTGTACTTGACGGTGTTTGGGAACATTTGAAGCGTGCAGCCAATTGTCAGGGGTAATCCAACCAGCATTATGTAAAGCTTTTATTAAAATCTTTACTGACAATTATTTATACTTGTTGGGCCATGGCATGACAACAAAAATTAATATATAGTATTAAACACTGTTTTTATCAAGGTTTAGTTGTGGAGTGCTATTCAATTGACTTCTTTTAGCATATCCCAAATTTGATCAGTATGTTCATTCAAGCAGAAACATTATTACATGCCCTTGGTACAAGTATATTGAAATTCTAAAGAATGATAAGTATTCTCAACAAGGCTCATTCAATTTTCAACAGAGACCAGTGAAGCATTGCCATAGTGTTGAAATTCATATTTTGTTATGGCATAAAAGAATTAGTCCAATAAAATAGTAAGAATAAGAAAATATTTTCTTGTTCTAACACATGTGCATGTTATTGTATGTAAGTACAAAACCTAAAGGAACTTACTTTGTGAATGCTATCTTTCATAATCCCTTCTAACTGTAAAAGCCATTTCTCTACCTGTCCTCAAGCACGAGAGGTAGATATTGTTTCTGTCAACTCTTCTCACTCTCACTGCTCTCCATATGAGTTATGTCTAGATAGTCTGTAAAGTGAAGTACTGCAATCCCCTCGAAGCACTTCTTAAGGTGAGGCTGGACCCCAAAAGATGAAACATAAAGTTTGCTGTTTGTTACATCTTTGCACTTGTGTAGAAAAATGTTTACATTTATCAGGCAGGCAGTAGTATGGCCTATGCAGGAATGGCTAGAATTGTTCATAAAAATGGAATTTTAAATATCTTTACAATAGGTTATAGAACTTTACAATAGCAATAGCGTTTCCTTTGATAACAAACATATGTAATGACCAAGTCATAAGTTCTGGAAGTGTCTGTAAATATCACAGTAAAAAGTTTGAATTTCTTGTTCTTCTTTCTTCTTTTATATTACATGATAACTCAAAATTCAAAACAATTGTGTCAACCAAATTCACTTAGGTGACATAGTGTAAAATGAAGTCTTTACTTTCATAAGTGTTATTTACTAAAGGTAATTAAAGAAACAAATTGTAATTCTAGTGAAACAATGTTATCATTATCCCTGGAGGAAAACCATCTAACAGAAATTGTTGTTCCTTGAAAAACCTTAAGAACATGGAGAAACAGGAAGTAAGACAACAATTGATGAACAATAAGTATTAAATAACTTTTCAGGCTTTTAAACGAGTACTCATATTTGTATTAATCAATTTATTTGGACTATAATCACACATTTCTTTCTTTCTCGATGTACCATCTTTGGGCTCAATTACCTAAGCCTTCTACAAGTGCAAGATGTTTAGTAAACAAAAGAATCTTACAGAACAACTCAAATTAGAAGTTGCCTAGCAACAAGTAAAATAAAATGTGCCCTAAGTTTCTGTAAAATAATAAGCCTAAAGGCTAATAAGGTAAAATAAAATAATGTTACAAAGTCAAGAAACAGAGCAAGTCATATTATTATTGTAGTTTGTTAACATAATGCTAGACAGATAAAAACCAACATCAAAAAGTAAAATCAACAAGAAGAGATTAATAAAAATTTAGGTTACTTTTTATAACAGCAATAGAGAATTGCATGATTTGATTTCTTTAACAATAAGTAATCAGTAAGTATGAAGGGGGATTCCAAGATTATGGTTAATGCCTATAGCAGGACCACAGTCATGAGGTGCAATTCTAATAGCTTCCCTATTGATTTTCATTCTGGTATTACAGTCCTTGGCAATGATTTTTATATTCTTGAGATCAACATTGTGGTTTTCCTCTCAAGTGTATAATGCAATGCCTGAAGTACCTACAGAAGCATGTGCAAAGTCTCTTTGATGATGTTTCATATCAATATTAACAAGACATTTAGTCTTCTAATGTATTCTTTTTATGCTCCCATGATATGTTGCAAACAAAGTGTTTTTGCATGGAAGTCTGATATTTAGACTTAACCTTGATTAAAATATTGCACAAGTTAGTCGAGCACCTGAACATAATTTGAATGTTAAAGGTATTCATTATTCTTTTCATTTTTCTCCAAGTTCTTAAAAGTAGGATATCACCATCCTTAGTTTATTTTCCTGTTTAATGGTACTTTCCTCATTAAAAAGTTTTTGACAGTCTTTTATTATCAATTTTTCGAGATATTTATTATTACTAAAAGTCAATTCAAATTGTAGAGGTTCAGTTTCTACATAGTAGTTTGCTGCATATTCTATGCACTCTACATGGTGAGGTTTCAATGATACTATTTTTAACAGATACAGGATGCTATCTGATAAATAGTTGTTATTATTGCAGGTCATCATTATTCTTTACAGCCATTCCCAACATTACCTCTACTGTTACTCCTGAAGATAATGTCATACAAACAGTGAAACGTGTAGAGTCTTTCAGGGCAAGTCCTTTTTTTAGTAATTATTTATCATGTGAGATTTTAAATTTTATTGCTTTTAATTATGAATATATCTTTTATACAAGTTTCATTTTAAAATTATTTAGGTTTACTGTTTTTTACTGTTTTTTTCTTCATTTTTGCTTGGCAACTTGTGATTTGAATTGTTTTGTTAGATCCTGCTGTTTACTAAATGTTTTGAGCATGTAAAAGGCTTAGGTAATTAAAATCAATACAAAGAAGCATGTTTATAAATGATAGTAGCATGCAAAAAAACATAACTAAACAATGCTGTACTAATGGAGAAGGTGTGAAAGGAGGTAAGACCATATCAGAAGTTAACATTTTTCTTGTGTATTTCTTTTAGAATCTGCCAATTCTTAAAAGTGAGGATTGAGTGAGAATGGCAGAAAGAGCTAAGCTGCTTCAATATAGGTATCACAATACTATTGGTGGAAAGTAGTCACATGATATGTACATGTTTAGAAATGGTGCAAAATTGATGGAGGTATATAGACTGGTGCACTGATTGAGAAAAGTTTTTAACAATGCTTAAAGAGCAGAAGAAATTTGATATAGCTGTGTTTGAGATCATACTGGTATAATTATTATTAAAACAATGCAACACATATAATACAATATGTTAATAATATAATAACACTTATTTATTGCTAAAGTACAGTTTATTAATACAATCACACTGTCTGCTTTAAACTCAATTATCAAATAATACAAATATTACTATGTAACCAAGAGTTTACCAACACAGTTACATAATAAACTCTCTAAAGACACGGAGCATTATTTACTAACACAATCACATTGTGGTGTTAATGAACAAAATGATACAGACATTATGATTTTTTTGGTTTTAAAACACTTAAGTAGCACAGACACAAATATCAGAAACTAAATATTCCACTTAATAAATCAAATAACAAAAGTATTTAAAAGTTTTACTATCAGAATATAATCTTCTAACATAGTCCAATGCAGAACTTCATATTGTTTTACATTAACCTGCTATATTGCTGTAATTTACACAATATTTAATTATTCTTGTTAATTTGTCTTGTAAGGTTCATTAACATATATTTCTTTACATCTTGCAAATGTTTAGTATTAGTTAATTGATCCTGAAGTCTCCACAATGTTCTATTTACAAAGGCCAAACACATTATAGCAAAAAAATATATAATAATAATGGCCTTTGAAGAGAATACATAAAAAAAAGCTTTGCGTGTGTGTGTGTGTTTTCATACAGCAAAGCCACATTGGGCTATTTGATGAGCCCACTGAGGGGATTCGAACCCCTGATTTTAGCGTTGTAAATATGGAGACATACCGCTGTACTAGCGGGGGGAAAAAAGCTTTAATGAAGAAATGTAGTAAAAAATTTATTGTTGTTTTAGTAAAATCCTACACATTGGACTATGTTTTATGTCCACTGTAGTGAATTGAACTCATGAATTTAGAGATTTAAATCCATAAAGTTACTGCTGACCCACTGGGTTTGGGGACTGCTAAAAAGTTAGAATTCAGTCAGTTTTGCTGAGGTTTGTTTTTGTAATTATAAATATATTTAGAATAACTTATAAATTTTACAAATGCTCTTAAATGTTTACTACATCTGTCATACATATATATATCAAGCAGAAATATTGTTTGTGCATATACACTTCTCACCTACACTTGGCATGCACCTTCAGGGCCTCTACAGAAAGTATTGATGGATCAGCACATAAACCTAGTTCTCTATGTTATCCCCCCTTGGCCACTGTGTATTTTACCTACTATTTTACTGATATCTATTCAACTCTGAAAATACTTGTAGCACCCTCCTAGGAGTGATATTGGTGGGCTTGCATTTGGATCTAATTTCTGTATGTTACTTTCTAAGGACTACTGTGTCTTCTCCCCGTGTGCTGAGTAGATATATCAGATATTTGAGTATCATAAGCATGGGATTACTTTGGCATGACTGTAACCATTCTGCACATTACTCAAGCCTACTCAGTTAGAGACTGTATGATGATTCCCATATCTAAATAAGTCATATGTAGAGTTATTGTTTTTAATCTGTAATTTGTCTCAAAAGGAGAGTGTACATCCTGCCCTTCCATCATTGCTGTGGGTTCATACTAAATTTTGTACTTGGCTGCACCACTAGAAGTAACATGTTAGGCAGCACAAACATAAGCAGTTTTTCTATTATCTCATAGTTAGCCATCATAATCAAATATAAAATGATTAAATATAATATAAAAAACTATTAATTCTTTATATTTTAACATGATTTTAACACTGATCAAATGATGCAAATAAATTTCCTACTTTAATAACTTGAAAACATACCTCACCATCTAAAATGTAAAGATACTTATTAAAGTTGTTCATGTATTTCTGAAGATGCTGGAATTGTTCTTTGAGAACAGTTAATGTCTGTGTCTTAAGAGAGGTAATCACTTCCTCTAAGATAACAGGTTGAAGTGGAGATTTGGATTTTAGAATTCTTGTATGTTCCTATTTATACAAAAAAAAAAGTATTTGAGGTGTAAAAGAAATACATTATAAGTTCAACTATAAATTATATTAAGTAGTATTGAAACCAAAGTCTCAAAAGTGCATCTGATATTTACCTATTACATTTTATGATATTCAAAAGGTAGATAATCAGGTACAAGATTGTTTGACCTAGAAAATAAATCATTTCAAATAGTGTGTGTTGATAAAATTAATAATTGATAATGTGGTATGGAGTTGGAATGGTCTCATTCTTTGAAATTATGGATTACTGCTAGTTTCAAATACTGAAAAGCAGCTATTAAAATGAATAAATGTTAGAAAAAATAAACCTCTAGATGGCAAAAGAGATATCATTTTCAAAATACCAAAAACTTATTTGAACAATATTTTGAGAAAGGATATTCTGTGATGACAAGAAAGACCACTTATAGGTAAAAATATATATGTAAAAATGACTGGTATGGATTGGGAAAACTTTTATCTAGAGGAGCGAATATTGAAACATTGTTCACTCCTCTACATAAAAATTTTCTCAACCTATACCAGCCGTTTTTACATATATATTTTGAGAAAGAATTTATCACATAATGAAAGATGAATAAATCTACAAATATAGGCCACTATTATTTGAGTAATAGTCAAAGTTTAAATTTTTATCTTATCTGAAGTAATAATCAAAGTCTTAATAAAAAAAGGTAAACAAAGTTCTGATACTGTAATGAACATCACATATAAACACAAACAATACAAAATGATTTACAGTAATTTAAGGTGTATGTCTAAAACTCATAAACATTATACTCAGATTATTTGACTAACTTTTATCCACAAAGAAGAAAGAAAAGAATATTTAGCCCATATTTGGAAGTAAATTTTCTACAATGCTAAATAAACAAAACCAATGTTTAAAGTAATTTTTAAAGAAATTTTCCATTGGTTTTTTTGTAAACAATGAAAATATCTTTTCTGTGGTAAACTTTAGAAAATAACATGGGAATGTATTAAAGGTACAAGTTCTTTTACAAGACAATCAAGCTTGGTCATTGAAATTACATAATACACATAGAATTATGCTATTTTAGGTAATGCAATAAAAAACAAAAAAGAAATGAATCATACTAATTATAAGCTAATCAAGCTTACAAAATTTAAATGTTCACACAAGAGAAACAATCATAATACATGTATACACAAAAATATTTTGAGTGAGTAACCAAAACTGTTTTTCCTTCTTCTCTGAAAGCTGTTAGTTTGTATAGCTGTAGTTTAACTTTTTTTTTAATGTTGAAGAATATATACTCAGCAGTGTGTTGTGGTTCTTGCACTTGTATACTTGTTTGTAAACTTTTTTGAAAGTCAGAAAAAAAAGTTTTAGGACTGTTTCTCTTTGTGTGTAAATTAAAGTTTTTCTACTTTTATTCTTAATGCAAATCTTATGTGAGTTGTATGATAGTGTCAGTTAACATTAACTTTGATATTCAAAGATGACTACAATGATAACTTGAATTTTATAATTCAGATGTTTTACCTCCAAAACATTGTAAATGGGTTGGTAAATGTTGTGTAGCAAATTTCCATTGGCTAAGGCTAACCACTTCAAAAAGAATTTCAAAAGACTAAAGAAAATAGAAAGACACAAGAGGCTTATGCCTATCAGTATTATAAATAAGGAGATGTGTAAACTGTGGGAGATGGCAGCAAGGGCTTAAGCTTTTATAAGAAAGGGTACATCAACTAACAATGATTTTCAGAAAGTTAGGAAGAGTAATATATGGTGGAGGTAATTGTAATGAGCATGTTCTATTGAACAAAATATTTTATTTGTTGAATTGTACATACAAGGAACTACTAGAGAAAAAGTCAACAAAAGAAACAGAGAAGGATGTGGATGATAACCTAAGGAGGTTGTAGTTATGGGTGATTCCTTGACAAAGTATGTGAATAGGATTGTCTGTGGGGTAAATTCAGAGAAAATAATTAAACAAACATATACCTTTAGAAAGAAAAGGGTAGCTGCAAATAAAAAATCAGGTTGGTTCACAAAGGGTATAAGAGATAAAATTAAAGAAAAGCATCGTATATTTAAGAAATATAAAGTGACTGGTATGATGAGAGATTTAGACTATTATAGAAGATCAAGATATTTGGTCAAACAGAAAATTAGGACATTGAAAAGGATATATAAAAAAATTGGCCGAAAATGTAAAAATTAACAATAAGGCTCTCTATAAACATATTCAGGGTAAACAAAGTCTTCAGATAAGGTAAAACCCTTTAGGACTGATAGAGGGAGGCCTATATTTAATGATTATGAGAAAGCTGGGTTATTAAATTTGTTTTTCTTTAGTTTTAATTAATGAATATTTAAAAGGTATTCCTAATCTTGAACAAGTTGAAAACGATGATTTCATTAATTCTGAGCTTGTTTAGAAAACATTGAGCAGTTTAAAGAACAATAATGCTACTGGGCTTGATATTTACCAAGAAATTTGAAGGAGGTTAAGGATTAGATATATAAGCTGCTTGCTACTATTTTTTGTTAGTTCTTGAATAGTGGGCAGGTCCCAAAGGATTGTAAGTTAGCTAATATTTCACTCCTCTTTTCATGAGAGATAATAAAAATTCTCCCAGTGATTATAAGTGTATTAATCTTACTTACATCAGTTGTGAAAAAATGTTTAGAAAGTCTGATAATAGAGGCTTTACAAAGTCATTTAAAAAGGTTCCTGCTTATGTAGATGAGGATAACGGTGTAGATTTGGTATATTGACCTTCAGAAAGCATTTGACAAGGTGCTACATAAAACATTTAAAAGGAATTATCTCTGTAGGTATTAGAAATAAATTACCTAACTGGATAGAAGGGCAGCTGAATGGAAGATTGTTACTGTAAATACAATTCAGTCACACTGTATTAATATCACAAGTGAGAGTCAGGTTTAGAACCTTTGCTCATTTTTTGATTTACATCAATGACATAATAAAGGAATGATTAGTTCTAGTAATAAAATAATTGTATAGGTGAGGAAATAACAAATGCAAAATAGATTATAAAGTAATGTTGAAAGAGTCAACAATTTAAAATAACTTTATTGATAAAACATGAATACCATGTTTTGGGCAACAGCACTTCATCAGCTCTGGAGTATTTATGTACGAATTATTGTTATGAAATAATTTCATGTGGCTTTGCGTATGCGAAGATTCTCTTTAATGAGCTATGAAAGTTGGTTTACTCCTAACAGGTTTAGTTTCTGTTCTTCATTTATCTTATGCACACTATTTACTGTTCCACTTAACTTATTTGTTGAATGAAATTTTCACATTTTTCCATCTCAGGCAAAATGAGTTAATCATAGTTTGAGATGCAGTGATGTAGTTGGTTGATTGTTCAGCTTAAATTGTTGATCATAAATGAGGAGTGTTTTGTATTTTCTTTGCATCCATTCATCATTCAATGAGTCTTTTATTCTGAAGTGTCCACTGCTCAGTTTCTCACTTCAGTCTTAGTTTAGGTGATTGTAAATTCCAGAGTTATTCAACTTTATATGCTCCATGTTCAGTATTTAACACATTCAGTTCAATGAGATATCAATAAAACATTTAATCTATAGTTACACATTTTTAAAACATTTTTTGTATTACTGGTAACTTTCTTTTACAGATAATCAATTCTTTAGGTAAAAATTAATTATGTATTTATAACAGACAAAACGTAGTATAGTTTATGCATTTACAAATAGGAAATAGGGCAACCCATGTTATTCTAAAGATAAATTAAACATCTTTCTTTAAAATGTTAGGCAAATATTGGCATAACTACCTTAGATGTGCATAAAAATTCAGTGTATTTTTCCATAAACACCTTGCAGAGAGATTGGAGTTGCAGAGTCATTAGCATTGCTACATTGTCAAAGAAAGACTGTAGATAAAGCTGATTAGTGGAAGACAGAACATGCTTCTGCTTGATGCCTTGATGAATTATGTTTTGTACAGCTGTAAACCACCTGAAAGAAGAAAACCTACTTATTAATATGTTGTAAACATCACAATCCAAGTTGATGCTTTTCAGTTTACCTATTGTTATTATACTAACAAGCAAAAAAAGATTTACAAATCTGTATTTTATAAACATAATTTTAAGAAATGTTCTGGTCTTCCCACATTTTCTGTAACTGAGGATATAAAAACTTGCTTTCTTAAAGAACTCATTATCTTATATTCTACATAATATTATATTTCTCAGTTTTCCTATTGTTATTATAATAACAAGGAAAAAAGGATTTACAAATCTATATTTTATAAACAGAATTTTAAGAAATGTCCTAGTCTTCCCACATTTTCTGAAACTGAGGATATAAAAACTTGCTTTCTTAAAGAACTCATTTTCTTATATTTTACATGTGAATGATTAAGTATACAAATACTACATATCTTTCTTTCCCATAGCATTTATTTATTATTTACAACTATCTTTAATTTTTTAAAATCTGGTAGCTGTCACATGAAACATCAAACCCGAGGTGTTACTTCTTTGTGACTCAATATTTCAAGAAGACAACGTACTACTTTGTGGGATAGTTTAATTGCATTCTACTTGACCTTGTGTTTGTGAGGATACTTTGAAGTTGTCACAAGAAACAAAGACATTTCTATGTCCTGGTACCCTTTTCTGAATTTTCTTGTGATAAGCAGATTTTATGCTTATGATGAAGCCTTCAATTGAATCTGAAGGAGAGCAGTCTGTCTTTTAAGAAAGCCAAAACTTGGTTGTTGAAGTCTTATCAATGTTTATACTTACTGAAAATACTGAAAATGTGTACTACAGTTTAACTTTCCCATTTAGAATATCCTTTAGTTTCCCTTGATACAATAAATAGTGTTGAATTTGTTGTCTTTTTCATTCCATTTGTTACAAATCACTGCAATTTTCTTCTCTAAATTAGATTCATGAATCTCTCATTTTTGTGGAGATCAAGAGATACATGATGTTACAGAAAGTTCATTGTTACATTATTGATTTGTTGTTGCTTGATTAAGTGTTTTATGGCACTAAACAGCTAGGCTATCTGCACCAAACATCTGGTAAAAAGTTAAAAGTAAATTTAGTAAAATTCATAAAAGGAAATTAAGGTAAAACAAAACAAAGTTAAAAAAAACAACATAAATAGCATAAAACCAATGTTTACATCTAGTCTACAAAGTCAAGAAAAAATTACAGAAATTTAAGTTGTAAAGGACTTTCTGTAGTGTAACTGTAATAATGATAACTCACCAGAAAGACTAACAGGTAAGTACAAAAACCACCATCAGTCACCTGATATAATAATACCTTGCTAGGATGACTAACGGGTAGTTCGAACAGCAGCGTTAGTCACCTGAAGTTGGCCTTTCCAGTCCTAGCTTCGAGTTATTTCATGTTAGGCCAGTTTCTAATTTTAAATCGAACTAGATGATTTTTAAAAGGGAACCACATTAAAAAGGTGTAATGTATAAATTAAAAAACTTAAACAGTATTAAAAAGATTAATGACCTTTAAAAAACTAAAAACATTAACAAGGTGAACAGTGTCACCATCACTGTCTAACATTATGGACAAACCTTGGGACAGAACATGTTTAAAATGGTGCCGTTGTTGAGAGTCATAACAATGACAAGAAAGTAAAATGTGGCTTATTGTGATTTGAGTGTTACACAAACTACACACTGGTGCATCAGTTCCAGATAAAAGCAAATGATGAGTTAAAAAACTGTGACCAATGCGTAGTCATAGTTAGAACAACTTACTCTCTCCAATCCTGACGGAAGCAAGACGACTAAAGTCCAATATAATGTTTTATTTGGAAAAGCTTGTTTTCGTGTTGCTCACTCCAAGTCGACTGCCAGCTGGCACAGAGCTGAGCCTTGAATACAGGACCATAGTCTATGTATGGGACAGGTACAGTGGTGATAGTGCCAGAGCCGATAGACATAGCTGCAGTGTCAGCAAGTTCATTCCCATGAATACCAAAGTGGCCTGGTATCCAGAAAAACTGGATAGAAGTAGATGTTAAAGAGAAATGGGCCAGTGGTTTTGAATATCAGCAAGAACAGGGTGTGAATTGACGTGAAGCGATTCCAGGGCCAGTAGAGAACTAAGCGAGTCAGTATAAATAGTGCAGTTTGACTACTGCTTAACTTCTATGTGATCCAGGGCAAGGGAAATGGCATACAGTTCAGCAGTAAACACAGAAGCTGTAGTGGGGATTCTGTGCGCAACCACCGAACCACAACAATCCATGGCAGAGCCAACACAGTTACCTGATTTCGAACCATCTATATAAATAGGAATGGAAGGATGGTTTGAAAGATGTTCAGCAAATAGCAGACAATATTTCCAATCAGGAGTGTCTACTTTTCTCAGATGATTTAAAATAGGTCACAATTTGGAACTGTAAGAAGCCATGGTGGGATGGGCTAACCAGTGGATACAGCAATGTTTATTGAGGACAGACCCAATTCATCTAACTGCACCTGATATAAATGCCAAATGGAGCAATGGCAGACCATCTGGTCTGAAAAAGCATGGCCCACCGAGGAAGGAAAACAAAACCCCAGATGAGATGCTTTGGTAAGGAACAAAGTATCGAAGCATATAGTAAAGACAGTTGCAAACAGTGGAGGTGCAAAGAAGGTTCATGAGACTCTATGTATAAGCTCTGAACTGGGAAAGTGGTGAAAGCCCCAGTGCAGAGCCAAATACCTTAATGATGAATAGGATCTAGCATCTTTAAGGCCAAAGGTCAGGCAGAGTAATCCACAGTCAAGTTTCGATCTAATAAGAGCACTACATATCTTCAGTATAGAACGTCGATCTGCTGACCAAGTGGTGGAAGAGAGGACACGGAGAATGTTCAGTGCTCTTATACATTTGACCCATAGCTGCTTGAAGTGTGGTATAAAGGTCAGCATACAGGCAAAGATAAGATCCAAGAACCTTGTCTCAGGGACCACAGACAGCACAACTTCACCGATATGGAGTTCATGATCAGGGTGAATACCCTGTTGGCGGCAAAAGTGCATGTAAACAGGTTTAGAGAGAGAAAAGTTAAAGCCGTTTGCTGTGGTCCACTTCAGTAAACGATTGAGGGCAATCTGTAGCTGCTGCTCAATATACCTCATGTTCGACAACTAACACGAGATGTAAAAGTTGTACACATAAAGCCCGTTTGCACCAGTGAGAGGGAGTTGTTCAGTGATGGCATTAATTTTTTCTACTGAAAAATGTGACACTCAGAACATAGCCCTGAGGGACTACAAGTTCTTATAGAAAGAAAACGGGAAACTGTCGAACCCACACAAACTCAGAATCTCCTGTCCATTAAAAATTTTTTAATAAAAATGGACAAGTGGCCACATGACCCATATATATGAAGATCTCACAAAATGCCATACCTCCAAGTTGTATCATAAGCATTCTCACTGCAAAGAATGTTGATACAATATTGAATATTGATGTCGTTTGAGAAAGGCTTCTCTAACTGATGTTTCAAGTTGAATCAGATGGTCTATGGTGGAACACTGTCATTGGAACCCACACTGAGTGGACAAGAGGAGATTGTTTGATTCAAGGAACAAAACAAGACGAGCATTAACCATCCTCTCTAATGTCCTACAGAGACAGCTCGTCTAAGCAATTTGAAGGAATCTAGGGATCCTTCCCAGGCCTGGAGAAAGGTAGGACAATAGCCTGGTGCCAAATCCAGTTAAAAACAATCATCAGAATAGCAAGAGAAGCAGGAGATAGATGGTACAGCATGTCATGGTGTATATCATCAGGTCCAACCGATGTACTGCTAGACTGATGAAGGGCCAGTTTGAGTTCCACCAGTGTAAAGGGATGATTATAGTCATAGAGACAAGCAGCTCGAAAGGAAAGAGGTGATTGCTCTGCCCAGGTCTTGATGGACAAAGAAGGTGGAAGAAGAAGCAGAAGTCTAGATATCCAGCAAAATCTTTCACCTGGAGTATCAGCAATGCTCCAGGTATCAGCTACTTCCTGGCCATAAGAGAGCAAGATTAAGAGGGGGGACAGAATTATACTGACCACTGACCTTTCGAATCTTGTCCCATATGACTTTAGAACTGGTAGTAGAAGATATGCTGGTTGTGAACTTAATTCAAGATTCCTTCTGGCTTTGATGTCTTACCCATCGAGCATGTGCATTGGCCTGCTGGAAACCAATGTGGTTCGAGAGTGTAGGATATATATGGAAAGTATCCCAGGCTCGTTTTTGAGCCTTCCATGCCATGTAGCAGGCAGGATTCCACCATGAATGAGGATATAGTGGAAAAGGTGTGAAAGTTTTAGGAATACATTGAACAGTTGCTTGTAAAATACAGTCAGTTACTGTTGCTATACAATCATCTATTGATGACTTACGAACAATGGCAGGGTCAAGTTCTGCAAGAGCAGTGAAAGAGGGCCAGTTTGCCTGATCCAGCTTCAGGATCATGGATTATCGTCAACCTTCCATGAAAAATGGGAAAATAATAAAGGGGAGCAAACTGAGAGATCAATATGAGTAAAGAACTAACTAGGTGCATGGAAATAAGTAAAAGAACCAGTATTCAAAAGAGAAAAGTTGTCATCAAAGAGCATACACTCTACATCGTGACCCCTCCTATCAATATCAGCACTTCCCCAGAGGATATGATGTCCATTAAAGTTCCCCAGGATGAAAAAGGGGAGATGGTAACTGTTCATATGAGAGCATCAAGGTATGATTGATCATATGTCTCTCCAGGCAACAGGTAGAGAGAAAAAACAGTGATGGTATGACCCAGGGAAACACGGATAGCTAAGGCCTTCAAGGGTGTGTCGAGTGGCAAACACATGGTGGGCACGTGCTGATCAACCAACAGTGCCACCCCTCCATGAACTCATCCATCACACAGCTTGCCATTTTTGTATAACGTAAACTGCCAAAAGGTGACTGTATCAGAAGGTTTCAGAAATGTTTCCTGTGAGAAAAGACACAGTATGGTAAGAAGCAATTTGTGTTTTGTTGTCATCCAAAATAAACCTCGAAAGTTCCACTGTATCAGGGTGGCCATTTTTTATTTATGTGTGGGCGAAGTGGGTAGAGAACCCTTCTGTTTACGACCATGTCTTTTTTCCTTACTGTCCTTATTCAAGGGAGGTCTATCGACCTCCATGAGTCCTGCTCTGGGTCGATTGGGCAGGTCTTTGCTGTTGGAAGGTGATTCCAGTAACTGAAGACGTGAACAAAGGATTGTTTTGCATTTTGTGGTGGAAGAAGAAGATATATCCAAGGAAATGCCTGTATCCAAAACCATAAAATGTGGATCTTGGGGTTTGGTGGAATGTATGTAAGGGACAGAGATAGGTGTTGAAGTTGATTCGTCAACGTTTTTAACCATGGAGGTCGAAAGACTTCATTTGTTTGAAGAACAATTATTTTGGAGGTACAGAGAGATCTGTCTGCACTCCCATTGTAGTTGTGGAATGAAGTGCAGCAGCATACATCCAAGATAAGGTGGTGGACAGCAATTTTCGAGCCTCAGGATAAGTAAGGTCATGAATCATTTTCAAAAACTGCACCTCTTTTCTTCCAACCATTTAGGGCAAGAACGAAAGTAAAATGAGTGAGAGCCATAGCAATTGATACAATGAGGGTCCATTTCACACTCATAGGCATCATGGTTCTTGCCACCACAATAAGCACATGTCAAGGAACCACGACATGACGTCTTTGAGTGACCGAACCATTGACACTGGAAACATTGGAGAGAGTTCAGAATGTATGGCCGTACTCTACAATTAAGATAACCTGCCTTGGTAGCAGGTTGACATGGTGACGTAAATGCAAGAATGAGGACATTGGTTAGCACCATAATTCCATCTTTTCGAGTGGATATACACCTCACTGCAAAAACTCCTGCTGTGGAGAAACCAGCGAGAATCTCCGACTCTGGGATGTTCTTCAAATCCCTCTCAACGATAACTCCTCGTGATGAATTCAAAGTAGCATGAGGTGTAACCTCAATAAGTATATCCCCAAGTGCTTTTGAATGCAAAAGGAGTTCACTGTGTTGAGATGTGGATGTTTCCACCAATATGTCACCAGATCAATGCTTCTTTACTGACTTTGGAGAGCCAGCAAGTTCCTCTAGTCCTTTCTGAATGAAAAAGGGAAACATTTACCCTAAAGGTTTGTCTGAAAGTGAATGCAATATAAGAAAATGAGGTACAACATGTGGTACAGATGGTGAGGATTGCTGCTCAGACTCTTCAAGGTGTAGTCATCTACCTATAGACTGTTTTTTCACTATTTTATTAAGATTTTTAATTGGAGTATCAATAATAAAGAGAGGGATATTTTGGTGCTCACTGACCCCACACACCATGGAGCCCTACGAGGGGATGCACTACAATGTCGAAAAGGACACTGCAGCAATGCAGGTTTTATGAGCATTATACCCAAACACCAGAATTGGATGTTATGTCCACAACATTTGTTGAGAACATCCAATGCTGGGACTTGGTTGACCCTAGTCTGAGTAGACCAGCCGACTGACCCAAGGGGACCACCCCAAGGCTGCCTGTCTATGGGAATTCAAAGCCAAAGTGGTGTGTTTGGGTTGGACCCCTCAACCACCAGGATCCTCTTCTCCCCTTCATGGGTTGCC
Organism: Tachypleus tridentatus; assembly: GCF_004210375.1. NCBI lineage: Eukaryota > Metazoa > Arthropoda > Merostomata > Xiphosura > Limulidae > Tachypleus > Tachypleus tridentatus. The sequence goes on along the minus strand of NC_134832.1, from coordinate 81,879,576 downwards.
ACACACAGCAAACATGTGGGTGGATGTTTAGATCCCAGAGGAGGTAAACTGAAAGAACAGAACATCCCCTGGGAAGTCCCCTCACCATGTACTGGAATCCACACCAAGGGGTACATTATACATTATTGATAATTTTTGTATTATTACCATGTTCTCTATGTAATTTTATGAGCTGCACAGGACATATATATCTTAATCATGACTTTCACAGAAGACATGACCAAGAAATTATTCAATGTTTAGTATGTGCTAAATTTTGTCATGGATATGTTGTAATCATTTCCTCACTTGCCAATCTCTTTATGTAAGTACAGTGAAAACATTCATATTACTCTGGTTAAGACAACTACTTATTTCTTAATAACAAATTTAATAAACATTTATAGGTGTTGATTCCTATGGTTTTCAGAGAGAAGTAAGGCATTCTACTTTTTCTCCACAATTACCACAGAAAATTCATGCATTGTCAGAATTTGCAGTCTTTTGATCTCTGAATATATCTCTGTTGATCCAGAAAATGACCTAGGTGGTTGTTCAATAGTCGTGCATCAATATGATATTACGTGAAAGTAACTTCTCAAACTTGCACTGAAGGCCAATAAATGTTTTCTGATGTCATTTTAACTGTCAGTAAACTATTAGAAACTTCAATCATAGAAGAGATAGTATACACTATAATCTCTTCAGATTAGATGACTCAACTGACTCTCAGTTCTAATGGAATTCTTCATAAAATATCTTGAGATAATCTCCCTCAATATACTCCAAATGAGAAACCTAATAAGTTAGTAATGAGTCATTTTAAGGATCCACTACTTATTATCCATCTCTTATGGCTATTTCCTTGATTTCTAGAGCAGAAATGAATAAATCTATACTTGTTCCTATAATATTATTCTTTATCATTAGTCATTTCTTCTTACAACTGAACCAACTATAAGCTGATATTTAAACCTATTTCATTGTGCTGTTGATTCTTTGCATCAACCTAAAGAGTTGAAAATACAGTTCTGTGCAAATGTATTAGGACAAAATCAAAAATTAGATTTCAACTATTTCAAAGGATAATGGTAGGTAAATCACTGATGAAATTTTAAAATTTTATTAATCTTCATATTTAGTACAACATAAAATCACTGGAAGTGCTTGAGTTCAGCACACAATTAATATATTTTGTGTGTCTCCATTTCCCATTAATCACTGAAGACAGTCTTTCATGCATTCTTGCAACATATTTGATCAAAGCATTCTTTGGGATTTTACTCCAAATATCTCTAATACACTCCCATAAAGTTTCTTTGTAGCTTTTGATTTGTCAAAATCCCAAATCTGATCAACTGGGTTAAGATCAGAGATCTATGGAAGCCATTTCATTATTCAAATAATTCTTAGCTAACTAATTTATGTATGGGTTGGATAAGTGTTTGTGACTGTTATCTTCTTAGTAGTAGAATTCTTTACCAATGATATGCAAACTACTGGGTATATCATAATGGATCAGTACTTGACAATCCTTGTGATAGTCCTTTATTCCATCTATTTTGCAAATATCTTCTGGTGTATCAACAGACCTCCCCATCCACTCCAAAAAACAAACAAACATGTTTTATGATAGTTGCTATACTCTAAGAATAGTATATTTCACTCTTCCTCTGCCAGACATATAACCTATGCTTTGAACTAAATATTTCAAACTTGTACTCATCTGTCCTTAACTCTCTTTTTTAATTATCAACAGTCCAGTTTTTGTACTTTTTAGAAAAGTTCAGTCTCTTGATAACATTTGGAGATCAAAATAAAAGTTTATCAACTGCTACACAACCAAATATTCTATTTTCTTTGAGTCTTCTCGATAGTGTAGATCTGGATACCTTTCTGTCATATGGTACATGGTCATTTATCTCATGCTTGAGATCAGTGGCAGTCTTTCTTCTGTCCCAAATGCTGTTTAAAAAAATATACGTAACATCAGTATTTTTCAGTCTAGGTTTTCTGCCTCTTTCTTTCCTATTTTCAAATTCACCTGTTTTAGTTTCATGATGTATGATGTACTTTATAGTGTTTGGGAACTATTTCAAATCTGCAGAAATTTATAAGAGAGTCCAACCAGCATCACATAAAGCTTTTATGCAAATTCTCTTCTCTAAAGACAATTCTCTTTGCTTTTTGTACCATGGTATGACAACTACACTTAATATACACAGTGTTAAACACTGTTTCTATCAATGTTTATTTGTAGAATATTATTAAATTGATTTCTTCTAGCATATAGTATTACCATATCCTAGCTTCTTTCCAGATAGTTAAGACAACAAATGGGGTACCATGATAGTTATTTCAGACCATAAATTTGATCAGTATTTTCATTCATGCAAAATCCTTATGACGTGCCCTTGGTACAAGTATATGGGGAATTCTAAATAATGCTAAGTTTCCTCACCCTGGTTCATTCAATTTTTCAGCAAGGATCAGTGATGCATTACCATAGTGTTGAAATTTATATTCCATAATGGCATGGGAGAATTAGCCTCATAAAATGATAACAATGACAACATTTTCCCCTTTTCCTAACACTTTAGCATAGTACGGTACACCTTAATATCAGGTGCCAAGAAATATTCCTTATTATTATATAGTTGGATCTTCCAGACCATTTTCTGTTTTGATGGTTCTTCTTGTCAATATCTCAGGTAACCAGACTTTTCTTATTTATACAAAGTAAAATTGTATTTGGGTAAGTTTTTGTAGGCAGTTTTTTAAATATTAGTAAAAGTAGTCACATTTTCATGTTGTTGTTTTTTTCACCTTTGTAAACTATAAATCTCTTTCTAAAAATGACATTACTTTCTATAAGATCAAAGACGTATTTCAGAATTTAAACGCCAGCTTACTTTGACTGAGGTTATCAGCAGTATCTAGAGCTGACTAATCCAATGTCTATATAGTTTCTGAGCAGCCCGTCTCTCATGCCAGCAATTTGAGACAAATGGCATTCATTAGAAATTTTTATGTCATTTTCATCTTTAATAAATAAATGTTAATGTTTTTGATGATGGGAAACCTAATTGAAATAAAAATGTATCTTAGAACGACTTGTATGGGTATTAACATTTTTACTAATAAAGCAAACAACAACCTTTCTAAGTCATCTTCAGTTTAACAAAGAGAGAGAGTTTGCAACTTACCACTTCCAGGCATCACTTACCACTTCATCCCAGGGATGAGAGTATAATAGGTACAGAAATGTAGGGAGCGTTGCAGTTAGATGTAAGGTTATTAATTAGTATAGGTATAAAGAGATGCAACTGTATTTCCAATAGATACTTACCTCTACTTATAAATAACTTTTCTCAACTTATACTGCTCTCTATATGTGGAAAGTTTTTTTACCACAACTAGTCTTGATACCTTGATCCCACCTACCCTTACAGGTATTCATATGAGACATTTGTATACTATCATTCATGCTGCTCTCCACCAATAGGAGTTCAAGAAAATTCACATCATCACCACCAGTGCCCTCACTTTGGTGCAGCCTGTAATCACTTCAAGATTGGACAGTGCATCAAAAACCAACATCTGAATTAAGGAAGTCAGGTGTGAAATTTGACTGGAGATACCTATCAGATATACTGTTTCAGTGTTCAAAAATGTGAACTTCTGATATGATATCTTACCTTATCTCTCAAATAGCTAGAATCTCCCACTGAGTTGAGGAGGTTTGGTAAGAAGATGACCACTCCTTCAGAAGGGGTCCAAACAAAGGCCATTGAGTGTGTGAATAAATAAAAGAAAACACCTCTGTGGGAGACCATACCACTTCTGAATCATGTATACTCTTCATCCACATAAAAATTTGTTGCAATAAGGGTATAATCAGAGGAGAGACCCACCTGCATAATCACACGTGCAAATCCAACAGAACCTTCACCATATTCACCAAGAACGAACATCCAGAAAACAGAAAAGTGGGTTGAATCTTCAATCTATCACAAAAAAGTAGTGTTGAGAATTTACTGCCCAGTCTGAAGTAGGTGAAGGGTACCCATCCACACACATGTGAAATTATGGGGCCCCAGGTATAAAATGTCTATGGCACATTGGACTGTAAATGGGATATTGACTTTTACACTAGTTGAACTGTCAGTCAACATTACACCTTTTGTATGGGAACTGGTAGGAAAGATGAGCCTTGTTAGATATTATAATTTATCTCAAATGAGACTACGAGGTCTGTTCAAAAATACGCGGACTGACGTCATAAAACAAAATGTACTTTATTTAGAAGTTACAGGTCTGGGACCCCTTCAAAGTACTCTCCTCCCCAACGCACACACTTATCCCAACGGTGTTTCCACTTGTTGAAACAGTCCTGGTACGCTTCTTTTGTAATGTCCTCCAGCTCCTTCATCGCATTTGCCTTAATCTCGGGAATCGTCTCAAAGCTTCTTCCTTTCAAGGGTCTTTTGAGTTTGGGGAACAAGAAGAAATTGCAAGAAGCAAGGTCAGGTGAGTAGGGGGTGGGGAAGAACAGTGATCGAGTGTTTGGCCAAAAACTCACAAGTTCTGAGGGCTGAATTTCGCAGCAACGCGGTGCATCTTCAATTTTTCGGTCAAAATCTCGTAACAAGATCCAACTGATATCCCACTCTCTTCAGCAAGCTCCCCGACAGTCAGACGTCGATTTGCCCGCACCAGGGTTTTGATTTTGTCGACGTGTGGGTCGTCAGTTGACGTGGAAGGACGTCCATCTTCAATGGACTGTCGACCATCCTTAAAACGTTCATGCCACTTGAAACATGCCGTACGCTTCATAGCAACATCACCGTAAGCCGTGTTAAGCATAGCAAAAGTTTCAGTCGCAGATATTCCAAGTTTAACACGAAATTTCACAGCAAGTCGTTGCTCCTTCAGATCATTCATTCTGAAATCCGCCAAACGAAAAAAAATCGCACTTCACTTAAAACCGCGTATCTAATACACAAATGAAGATATCTGCAATCGGAAAATGGCGTCGTAATCAGCTGATCTGTGCGAACCTAGCGACACCAAGCGGATTCTCCTGGAACCAACTGTAGCCGCGCAATTCAAACAGTCCGCATATTTTTTGAACAGCCCTCGTACAATTTATTATGTTACACATTATGATTTCAAATAGCTTAAAACTGAGTTAAATTGTAATTTAGATTTAAAGATAATTAAATGTTGATATGTATCAAATTTATGATATTTGCCAGCGTGACTGACACACAGTTTTCTTTCTTCCAGCACTTCTTTGATATTTTATCAAGGGTTCATGAAAAGTGAATTAATTCTGAGTTGACATAGGTATATTTCACTTAACAAGTAGCTAGCTAGCTCTTTGCTGATTACATGCAAGTATTTCACCATTACATTTATATAATGTCTTTGTTGAAATACTAAAATTCATAGTTAATTCTCTAAAGTCAAATGGTTTGTAATCTTCTAAATTTATAAACACTGCTGATCAACTATCTATAGCTTCCTAATTAATAAGCATTAATCACAGTTATTGCTTCTGAGGCTTACAGAATACCAGTTGTAACAAACCAACAATATATAATGTCTTTTCATACACTGCAATAGCTATCTTTTATAACTGAGAGGCAATATTCTATAAATTTCAGCTAAAACAACACTTCTGGTATGTACATACACATAAGTACATTCTACAAAGTTAGTGAATAGGTGAGAATTTTGCAATACTGATTTAACAGCATAATTTA
>NC_134832.1:80897805-80973329 GCF_004210375.1 Tachypleus tridentatus | reverse complement strand
GGGATTGGTAAATTTCTTCACACCTAAAGAGAGACAGAACAGATTCTGAAACTGAACAGGTTGAGAACTGATAGTAAGGGAGAAATGAACTGGAGTGAAAGCCTATGTGTAAGAATGGTTGTAATCCATCCGTTATTTGACATGTGGGACAAGAGGAGGAAAAATTGTAAAGAACAAGCCACAGCAGAAAATAGGATGGAACAAGAATCATTCCAAAGAAAACAGCATCTCTATAAAGTACTTCTGACATGAAATGAAGACGTAAAGTGCAAGAAGGCAAACAAAGAAGGTTCAGGAAAAGACAGGGTAATTGTGTACTGGATAGTTGAACTGAACTAAATGGGCCAGCTTTCCAAAAATTCAAAATTTATACCAAAGTTTGTGAATCTAGATAATGCAAGGAATTAGTAAGACTACAAGGACCAGATATATGGTCCTGGAAATGTAGTTGATCTAAAAAAGAAATCAGTATGTATGCAAATGTAAGTAAATAAAGAAAAAAACAAGTAATGCATCATGATTAGATTTATACAAACGGGACTGGAAAGAGGGAAAAATACCTGGAATGGAATATACATGAGAAATTAAGCCCATATAATGAGAGAATGGTCAAATACTGCCCTCAATGGGAAGTTCACAAAGCCTTAGAAGTAGATTAACTTAAACAAGTTGACCTCCTGCTAAATTTCCTATTGAAATCGAGGAGATGAAAGAGAGTCAAATAGATGGGAATGAAGTTGCAGGCTACATAATGGTGTTCACTAATATATGAAAAGTGGCTGTCACGTCATCAACACGTAACTTTCCTTTCCTCGCCAGTACTGAAATTTCACTTATGTGAAGAAATTTTTCTCTCACAAAGGACAGAGAAATAGTAATATGGACTTCTAAGTTACTAAATGAAAAAATGTAATTCGAAAACAAAGCAAATCTCTGTTATTAAAAAACTAGTAAATATACAAAACATTTTTTTTTAAGTTTCACGAGCGCAAAACTATAGAGAGAACTAGACAATAGGAAGTTGGTGTTTCTAAGGTTGTTAGAAGACATATGTTGAATTATGAGAAATCTCATGAGTTAAGATGGCAGTTGCCTAAAGAGCAAATCTCTGAGGCAAACGAACAGAGAAGATATCTTAACTGTGTTAAAAGGCTTATCTTGTTTCAGAAGAAGCTGTAACAGGCAAAGATCATACCAGTCGACTGAGAAACTCCTTTCATACCATCTCCTGCAGGCTGGTTCTTTGGAGATCTGGTATGGAAAGGAGGTGGACCAGTTTAGATGTATTATGTTGGCTAGATGCCCCCACCCAATCATGGGAAAGAGGGTGAACTACTTTAGATGTAATGTTTTAGCTAGGATGTTTCCACACTACCATGTGAAAAAAGGTGGACCTATTAGCTGTATTGTGTTCGCTGGAATGCTCCCCACCCTATCATAGGAAAGAAGGTGGACCCGTTTAGATGTATTGTGTTGTGAAGGATACTCCCCACCCTATCCTGGGAAAGAAGGTTGACCCATTTAGAGGTATTGTATTGGCAAGAATGCTCCCCACCCTATCCTGGGAAAGAAGGTGGACTATTTATGTTCATTGTGTTTGATAAGATGCTCTCCACCCTACCATGGGTAAGAAGGTAGACCCGTTTATATATATTGTGTTGACAAGGGTGTTTCCACCCTATCCTGGGAAGGAAGGTAGAATAATGTACTGTGTTTGCTAACATGCTCCCCACTCTACCATGGGAAAAAAGGTGGACTAATTTATATGTATTGTGTTTACTAAGATGCTCCCCATCCTATCATGGGAAAGAAAGTGGACTACTTTATATGTACTGTATTTGCTAAGATGTCCCTCCCCCCAACATGGGAAAGAAGGTAGACCAGCCAGGATATCTACAATTAAAAATGTCATTTTACACCCAACGTAGTGACTCGTACTTTCAAGATGGGAAAAGAGTACACCTAGTTTCTGCGTTATCTCACTAGCGTGTTCCTCCAAGAAGAGAAGTCACACTCCAATGACATCCTATGGACACCTTCCGAGGACTGATCGTTTAGGTTCCTCCACCAAGTCAATGCAAGATTCTCAATGAGATTCCTGTTATTATGTGTTTTTAGGTAAGATATCGTATCAAAGTTGATGTTTTCTTACACTGAAAATATATTTCCAATAGATACTTTACTCTCCTCACACTTCCCATTTCTGGTGCTTCTTTTCTGTCAACTTTGAAAATTGTGTTCTACAGTAAATAGGAAGCCAGGTGCCAGCTTTGACAGTAGAGTATGTTTCAGTGAAGCGTTGTGCTTGCTTATTTACATGCTACAACGCAGATGAACAAAGTTGAAACGTGCGGTAGATGAGAGTTTCAAGGCTAGTGGAACCAAAAATATTGTCGCATATTGAAGACTGTACTGAACAATAATAACTGTTATGTGGGAACAAAAAGATATTCTATCGAAAATAGTATGAAACTAGATATTTTAGACTGTGTACAATAATCTGGTATAATTTTATAAGTGTGTATAATTTTAAATATTTTTCAAAACGATGCCTAACAAGACATTTTGCGAATCTTATTACATTGTCCTACCAAAATAAAGTTTGTGTCTGTCAATCAAACATTTCTAATACTCTGAATTCATCCAATTAACGTGGCAGACAAACAGAAATCTCTTTTCTCCTTCATCTCTTCTTATAGTTTCCATTAACACTTGAGCCAGTAATTTCAAGTTATCTCAGATAATTATGTTGCAGTATATTTGGTAAAATTCTGTAAATTAAAACAAACCATTAACCATGAATATAACTGTAAACAAAACTCAACATTTAACATAGCAAGTGATAATATAATAATATCTAAAATCAATATTTAAATAAAATCAGGACTAGTAACTTTATATCAAGTACAAAATATCTGAATAAAAATATTAATAAATAATTTGTTGAAAAATATATTGTGATATAAACATTTTTTCAAGTATAACATCAAATAAAATTAAATGATATTATGTGTGTGTTATTTCTGTAGTAAAGCCATATCTGGCTATTTGTTGTGTTAACTGAGAATAATTTATACCCTGATTTTAACGTTGTAACTCTGTACAATAAGTGCTGTACCATATGGGGACTAAATTATATTAAAATATATAAAACATGGTATTTATTATATGATGGTTTGTTTTGGAATTTCGCACAAAGCTACTCGAGGGCTATCTGTGCTAGCCGTCCCTAATTTAGCAGTGTAAGACTAGAGGGAAGGCAGCTAGTCATCATCACCCACCGCTAACTCTTGGGCTACTCTTTTACCAACGAATAGTGGGATTGACTGTACATTATAACGCCCCCACGGTCGCATGTTTGGCGCGACCGGGATGCGAACCCGCGACCCTCAGATTACGAGTCGCACGCCTTAACACGCTTGGCCATGCCGGGCCGTTATATAATGGTAACCAAATGCTAGGGTAAAATGTGTTCAAATTATCTGTATGTAACTGAAATCTAAAGTTTGTATACATCTCAGATAGAATACCAAACAGAATTTTTCAAACAATCTGCTTTAAAGTTCTCTTTATATCTTTTTGTGTAGTGTTCTAAGCAAATGACTTTAATATCCTTAAACACAAAATTAATTGTTCATTAGACAAAATTCTATATGAATTTGAACGACTGATATATTTTGCTTTATTAATCAAACTTTCTGAACTTATATTCCTTATACCTCTTTATACCAACAACTACAAGAACTAATGATTGAGTATTTCAGTCATGTTAAGAACCATTTAACAATAACATACCGTTACGTCACATGTTGATATGTGAATCACAATGTTATTAATTCATAACTAGTGTAGAATATCCTGTTTGTTGGCAACATTATTCATGCCTGTTCTACTGTTATTTAAATAGTTAATATTGAACTTTGCCTTCTTCCGTAGCTTTTCACACTCAATACGAGAAGTGGCCGTCATAAACAGAAGAGAGATGAACGGATGGACAGACACCACGGTTGACAGTATGTACAAAACAAGTAGTAGATAATGTTCTCTGTCCAATCTGAATTGGATTTTCTTTTTTCTTTGTGACTTAACACTAAATGGATGCCACAAAATTATAGATTACAAAGTATTTCTGAATAAAACTGTTCGTACAGACTTAGAATTATTTCTTGCTTAAAGTTTAGTATTTAATATAAAGGGTGCACTCTAAATCTGAAAGTTACTCAGAAGTCGTCGTCGTTGTTCAGATTAAATTCTGTAATATCATAAAAACGTAAGATAAAAAGATTGCAGTAAGTAAACCACTAAGAAAATTGTACAAAAAACGACACGAGTAATTAGTATATGTAGAAATGATAATTAGTTAATAAATACAATCATAGGATTTGGTATCAGGAGTCAAAAATCAATAGGTAGGTTGTCTACTGGAGAAACTCGTCAGAGTTCACATATAAACAAATATGAAAGTCTGGACTGGTTTTAATTCTTGACATACACTGAATGAATGTTTCAAAATTATAAAGTCTAAAGTATTTTGAATAAAATGGTTAGTATACATTTAGAATTATGTTTTACTTAAAGTTTAAAATATGATATGTGGGTGTGCACTCAACATATGAAAGGTGCTCACAAGTTGGTGCAGGATAAAAAAAACAGGTAAGTTAAAAAGATAGGATAAAAATAATACAGAGTAATATGGTGATAGGTAATTACTTTTTATAACTCACAAATTATGTTTTAGTTCCAGATTAGTTTTAACCCCATATCATACACATGGGATTTCTTTTGACTAAAGACATCCGAATTTATCTTTGTTCATGGCTTGTCCATATTTTCACCCAACAAAATTGCATGGCCTCATGTACTGATAAAGCCGAACGCCACCTAATATTAAGAGCAAATGAAATATGAGATTGCTCATGAAAACACACAGAAATGTTCAGTGACTCATGGTTTTCATTTATACGCCAACATAGTGAAGAAACAGGACACGAACTATAAAATATCAATATTCTTTGTAGGGATGACACTGATCCGGAATTAGTACTTAAAAAAACCATCCACATGAAACTTTACCCAACACCGAATATCATGTAACCTTCATTAAAATTGTACCATTTAAAATATGTACAACATGTTTTTATTACCAGTAATTTACTTTTTATGTATTTTAGCTTTCATTAAATGATTGTTATTTCAGAAATATATTTTAGTTATTTAGTTAGAAATAATGTATTATTTTTGTTTTGCTTTAAATAGTGAATGTGGAATATGTAAGATATTTTACACTACATATTAACAATTGCAGCATTATATAATATTCAGGATATATATTTTAGGTAAATCCAATATAAACAATTAATTAAGTTATATTTTTTAATCTCACTATTACATAAACGACATGGCGTGCATATCTGTGTCTATTTGACCGAAATAATAAATACAGTGCGTCACTATTTATCAAATGTCACTATAAAAATATCCATAAAAAATTCCCACTTCGGCATTCTAAATTTGGATAATTTTAAAAGTAACTGCGACACGAACAACAAGCGTTTGTTTTCCATAGAAATGAATATTAAGTGCTCTTCGTATAACAATAGCCCGACTTTCACTAGGACTAAACCTGAAGATTTGATCATACCTTTTTTATTGATATAATTTATAAATACAGTTTTAAGAAATGGAGTTTAAAAAATTCAATAAAAGGTACCACATTTAATAGATAAAAAAATACAGTGTATATTAGAACAATCTCTTTTTTCTTTTATAGAAAATGTTCAGTTTTTCTAAATTTTTCAATACGACGTCATCGAAAACGGACTAGTATTTGCTAACATTAATTTCTAGGCTTCTCACTGGTTGTGGAGTGAAGTGAATGTTACTTACTAATTGTCTAACTTGTATAAAATTGTATAAAATGTTTCTATGGGAATATACAATTAAAATATTTATAGGAAACTTTATACCTACAAATTGTGCTGACGAAGTACCCATGAAATGCAGTATGAAAAACTTTATTCCATAATTTTTTTTTTTCTTCGCACAGTTCGGTTTTCATTTTAATATCTAGTCCCCTTAGTTACTATACGCAAATATTTAATAATATTGTGGTTCCATTTTATTCTTTTTACAGTTTTAACTAGTTGTAAGCATAACAATACTGGTGAATCAATTGTTGTAATGAAATGACGTAAGCAAAATAGATTTGTTTGTTTGTTTAGGAATTTCGCACAAAGCTATTCGAGGGCTATCTGTGCTAGCCGTCCCTAATTTTGCAGTGTAAGACTAGAGGGCAGCTAGTCATCACCACCCACCGCCAACTCTTGGGCTACTCTTTTACCAACGAATAGTGGGATTGTCCGTCACATTATACGCCCCCACGGCTGAAAGGGTGAGCATGTTTGGCGCGATGGAGATGCGAACCCGCGAAACCTCGGATTACGAGTCGCACGCCTTACGCGCTTGGCCATGCCAGGCCAAGCAAAATAGAAGGAGAATGAGAAATATAAAACTGATAAGTATTTGTTTGTTTGTTTTAGAATTTCGCGCAAAGCTACTCGAGGGCTATCTGCACCAGCCGTCCCTAATTTAGCAGTGTAAGACTAGAGGGAAGGCAGCTAGTCATCACCGCCAACTCTTGGGCTACTCTTTTACCAACGAATAGTGGGATTGACCGTCACATTATACGCCCCCACGGCTGGGAGGACGAGCATGTTTAGCGCGACGCGGGCGCGAACCCGCGACCCTCGGATTACGAGTCGCACGCCTTACGTATTAGAATAAGAAAAACAGACATTCAAAATATATATACAAAATCTTAATCAAATTTATTTGAAGAAAATGTCCAATTTCAACAGTTTAGTTTTCTAATGGACTTTCTCATGCGGTTAAAAGAGAACGCCAATTCCACGGACTTTTCATGAAGTTCATTTTCCACTACATTTTTGCTTACAATTTGATAGAACTAATATAACTTAATACTGGCGATGAAGTCGGAATCTCTATTTCATCAATATCTTTTCCATTTTGTTCATCTTCTGAATCTCTCACACTGTTACCATCTTGAGATTCTATTACAGATTTTAAATCAGTTTCTGCTAAAACATTTCTTTCAACGTTCACAAAACTTTCCGCATTCACAGAATCATCTGCATCAATCAGAGTTTGCATTTCACTAGAATTGTCATAACAAACAACTTTGTTTTTAAAATTTAGGGAAGATAAGAATTTACTTTTTCGTGAGAATTATGTAAAGAGTAGAATTTTCCCCTTAAAAGATAAATATATTTCTACAAATCATGAATCTAATTTAACTGCAAAATTAATGATTTTCATATTTACCTATTACTCATGGTTTCTATAGATTTCCATCAGCAAATGGCCCGGCATGGTCAGGTGGTTAAGGCACTAGACTCGTAATCCGAGGGTCGAGGATTCGAATGCCTGTCACATCAAACATGCTCGCCCTTTCACCCGTGGGGTGTTATAATATGACGGTCAATCCCACTATCCGTTGATAAAAGAGTAGCTCATGAGTTGGCGGTGGGTGGTGATGACTAGTTGCCTTCCCTCTAGTCTTACACTGCTAAATTAGGGACGGCTAGCGCAGATATCTCTTATGAAATTCAAAAACAAATTATCGCAAATGGTGGAAGAGGTCAAAGAGCAACTGACCCTCCAGGGTACATATGATTACCCAAATCCCGAGAGAGAGAGCAATTAAAAGTAGAGTCAATCGTTCTTTCGAATAGCGACCTCCGGAATAATGACGGCACAAAAAATTACAATATATTTAACCAGTACTTACTGTAACAAAGTGTCCGAGAATTATTAATTAAATCAGAAATTAGTTTTTAGTCAAAAACATTTTTTCTGCCTTACTCAGGTTCTAATTTTACTCTTGAAGTAGGCGGAATATAGTTTTCCGTCCTCGTTACTTAGGTTCCACCATATAGAGGGCCTTTTATAAGAGAAATCTTAAAATAATGTAGTAAAATTTTGACATTTCCGGCTTGTACAGGCTTCCGCTGTACGCAGTTTCCGGCTTAGACAAGTTTCACTGTATTATGTATTTGTATTATATGAAATATAAAAATAGAGAGAACCACAAAATGTTTTATGATTAGATTAAAGTACACAAATAGACGCTACAAAGAAACAAACATTTAAAGTTGAAAGGGTACATAATTTACTGGCAGTGATAAAAACAAATTTCAAGATTGTGTGATACTCTAAAGTAAGTGTGTTAAAGTAATAATTTAAAGTGTTTTGTTATTTTGTGTTGTTTTTAAATGTAGGTTTAGTTACATGTACCATCTATAGTATGTGTTAATTTGTTTGTATTTATTTAGTTAATGAGTATAACTTTCATATATTTATCTCTTTACGATATTTAAGAAACTTTAAATGGGTTTTGTTTTTTTCTATTTTTGATGTTCCATTTTTGTATAGGAAGTATTCTGCTGGGGTGATTTAGTGTTAGCCATACGTATATAATGAACTAACATGTTTTGAGAGGTGAGTGTGAAAAGGTCTTCCGGTTTCTCCTATAAGTTTCTATGTAAGATCTATTGTCAAAAGTTAAAGTAAACTCTTTTATTTTCAGTCACTTCACACTGACAAAGGATTGGAATTTTTTTTCTATATAGTCGAGTGGAAATTTAATTTTTTCAAACATTTCGACTATTTTACATTCTTTCTAAGGTTTTTTCCCTCATCTCTCCATACAATTTCTACTTTTTCCCATATATCCTTATTTGTGAAAGATGTAGACCTATGTGTATGAGAGGTAAGCCTTGAGTAGCAGTTTATTTGTTTGTTGCATAAAGCTATACATAATCTGTGTTCTTCCTACCACATGTATCGAAACTAGGTTTCTACGAACTTACAGTGTTGTGTCACATTTTCTGTTATTGTTTATTAATATTTTTTCAGTATAACTTAGATTACTTCAAGAATAAAATTGTAAAGTTAAAAGCTGTGCCACCACTAATTTGTTATTACAGCTCAGAAGGTAACGATTACACGAGCACATGCCCACTATAAATAAAAATTTACATCTGTCTTGTAAACTTATAGATAACAAAACACTGGGAAATATAATCATTAGAAGCCTCGAAACCTGTAGGTGATAAAGAATTATAATTATTTTATAGGTTTTTTAGTACATACACATAAAGCAATTTATTCAAACGTTTCAATTCTGTAAGTCTTGGGCCCAGCTTGGCCAGGTGGTTAAGGTATTCAACTCACAGTCTGAGAGTCGTGGGTTCGAATTCCCGGCAAACCAAACGTGGCCGCTCTTTCAGCCGCTGAGGTGTCATTCTGTGACACTTAATAATGAAATTATGTCATTATTAGGAATCAAATTCTAACCATTGCAGTCCATCTGAGTTTTTCATCTGTGTGTTGAGGAACAGTACTGTGTTATACCTTAAACAATTTTTCTTAAACTTGTTGTTATTTGTTGTTAAGCGCAAAGCTACACAAGGGGCTATTGTGCTATGCCCAACACGAATATCGAAACCCGGATGTTAACAATATAAGCCTGCAGACATACTGCTCTGCCACTGAGAACTTCTCTTACATTATTTCAAAACGAAGAGTAATAATTTACTGTAAAATTTATTATCTTACAAGACTGAAAGAGCAAGACTCAGTAAACGTGTCATCGACTTGGATGTGAACTTGTCAAAAATAGGAAAAAGAGTTGGAACGTTCCTCTACAGATTTACAACGTTAAAATCAGAGGTTCGATTCCCCTCGGTGGGTATAGTAAATAGCTATATGTGGCTTTGCTCTAAGAAAACACACACACACAAGCAGAGCCGGAAAGTTTTTTTCGCAAGTGTCACCCCAATGTCTAGGATTTACAATGCTAAAATCAGGGATTCGATTCCCCTCAGCGGGCTCAGCAGATAGCCAGATGTGGCTTTGCTATAAGAAAACACACATACAAACATACGAACTGTGTAAGACACAGAAATAATGGTAACTGGACCGTAAGGTTTAATATCTAGCACTGTCAAGGACTTGGAAGCGATGTGAAAATATAAGATTTATGGCTAGTATACCATACCCACATTTTTTGCTTTCCCCGTTCATATAAAATTAGACTTGAAAGACTGCAACAAGGCGTTAGTGATCATGTACTCCCTCTCTAGGTGAGTATCGTCACGAGGACTGATGCAGAAGAGAAGATAAGTGATTCCTAGCAAACGGAAAAGAAGCGCAGTACCTTTGATGACTTTCCTATAAAAACAGTTATTTATTCTATTATGACATTTATTTTCCTTTGGAAAGCTGTTTACATTTCTTTCCAATAAAATCCCTAATACGTTTCGTGGATTTTTGTTTCTAGTGATTCTGAGACTACGACTGATTTTTATTTTATAGATTTTGAAAACTCCGGTAAATTATTTAAGCTGTATCGATTTATTTTAATATTTAATCTTATATAATAGTCACAGCCTAACATAAATTTTATTGTAATGAGTTAATGTGTGTTTTTTTTTTTAAGAATACACAGTTTTATAAATTTCTCAACATTTGGAGTTTCTGATGTATAGGAGTACATTAAAAGGTTAAGCTATTGGTTAAAAGAAAACAAAACAAACCTGAAACTGTTTACAGTTTTATCATCAATGTTCAGGTGTGAAATATGTTGAAGAGTGGTCATTGAAGTAATCAATAAAAATCTAAATAATTCCAAACAGGACAAACACCAGAACATTTTTAAATGTCTATGTTACTACTCTTAAAAAGATAGAATTGCTTATAAAGTAAAAAATACAACAAACACTTCACTAAATATGCTGATATTTTCCCATAGTTTTCTAGATACTCGTATGCTTATTTTTTTTCAACTTTCATAATAGTTTTTTACCATCGCTGAGCTTGTTATAAAATCAGTCAACATTATACGAATATTGATGACAAAGCTACGTATGGACAATTCCATAGAAACCGCGCATGTCAGGTAGATATTAGTGGTTGTCTGATTTTATAACAAGCTCAGCGATGGTAAAAAACAGTGTTTACCTAAAAAAACAATACCAACAACATCTCTATTTAAATTCCCGTCCGTCTACATCTATGTACATACCTATATATGTGTATATATAAATACAGTTATCGTAGTAAATGGAGCGAGAAAATGTATGAGAACCTACGTAAATTATTTATATATACACCAGCTTGTAGTCATTTGAGTCGAGGAACCTAATGGGGATCCATGTTTGTATATGATGAGTTATACACTAGCAAATGGTACAAAAGTCCGGTGTACTTCTTCACGCCAAAACAAACATGATCGACCTTTTATTCATGTGGGCATTATAACGTTACAGTCAATCCCACTATTCGTTGATAAAATAGTAGAACAAGATTTGACGGTGGGTAGCGATGACTAGTTACCTTCCATTTGGTTTTTCTGCTACATTAAGGCCGACTAGCGCAAATAGCCCTCGTGTGGCAGTAATTGAAGACAAACTGTAAGATTGTGTGATACTCTAGAGTAAGTTTGTTAAATGAATTTTGGTTTTCTATGTTTGATGTTCCATGTTTGTATAGTAAGTGTTCTGCTAAGAACCATTTAACAATAACAAACCGTTATATTACATTTTAAATTTGAAAAATAGTGCTATTAATTCATAACAAGTTAGTGTACAATGTCCTGTTTGTTATCAACATTATTCATACCTGTTATACTGTTATTTGAAAAGTTAATGTTAAACTTTGACTTCATCCGTAGCTTTTCACACTCAACATGAGAAGTGAATTCGTCATAAACAGGTGACAGATGAATTGATGGACAGACACCACGGTTCACAGTGTGTATAAAACAAGTAGTAAATAATGTTCTCTGTCCAATCACATTCAAATATTGTGTACATCTACTTTCAAAGTCGGTCTTCATTGACTGTGGTTGAGATCGAATTCTGTAATATCATAAAAGGGTAAGATAAAAGTCTGTAAAAAGTAAACCACTGAGAAAACTGTACGAAAAACGAGGCTTGAGTATTTAGTATGTCAAGAAATGAGAATTACTTAACAAATACAATAATAGAATTTGGGATTAGAAGTTCAAAAATAATAGGTAAATTTTGTATAGTTAAACGTTCATAGGCTATGGGATTAAGGGTGAAAAACAACAGGTAAATTGAATATTGCATATCTCGTCAGATTTCAAATATCAACAAACATGAAAGTCTCGATTGGTTTCTCACATCTCTGTGACTTGCACTGAATAAATCTTACAAAATCATAAAATCTAAAGTATATCTGAGTAAAACTGTTCGTACATATTTATAATTATTATTTTCATTTAAAGTTGTATGCTGTTCAGATGTATCAGTAAAGTAGTCAACCAGGAATGTACGTTGTTCAGATGTATAGGTAAATTAGTGAACCAGGCATGTATGTTGTTCAAAGGTATCAGTAGTCAACCAGGCAAGTATGTTGTTCAGAGGTATCTGTGAAGTAGCCATCAAGACACGTATGGTCTTCAGAGGTATCAGTAAAGTAGTGAACCAGGCATGTATGTTGTTCAGAGGTATCAGTAGAGTACACAACCAGGCATCCACCTTATACAGATGTAACAGGAAAGTAGTCAACCAGGTATGTATGTTGCTCAGATGTTTGAGTGAAGTAGTTAATCAGGCATGTATGTTGAAGAGAATTACCAGTAAAGTAGCCAAGCAAGTAAGTATATTGTACAGACGTATCAGTAAAGCAGTCAACCAGACATGTACGTTGTTCAGATGTATGAGAAAAGTAGTCAAACATGTATATGTGTTGTACAAATATACCAGTAAATTAGTCAACCAGCTATGTCCGTCGTACAGATGTACCAATAAAGTAGTAAAACAGGCATATATGATGTTCAGACATATCAGTAAAGTAGTGAGCCAGGCATTTGTGTTGTTCAGATGTAGAGGTAAATTAGTGAATAAGTCATGTATGTTGTTCAAATGTACCAGTAAATTAGTCAACCAGGTATGTCTGTTGTACAGATGTACAAGAAAAGTAGTCAACCAGGCATGTATGTTGTCCAGAGGTATCAGTAAAGTAGAAAACTAGCCAAGTATGTTGTTCAGAGGTATCTGTGAAGTAGCCATCAAGGCACGTATGGTCTTCAGAGGTATCAGTAAAGTAGTGAACCAGGCATGTATGTTGTACAGATGAACAACTAAAGCAGTCAACCAGGAACGTACGTTGTTCAGAGGTATAGGTAAAGAAGTCAACGATGTATGTATGTCGTACTGATGTACTAGTAAAGTAGTAAAACAAGCATGTACGTTGTACAGACGTACCAGTAATGCCTAGTCGCACGGTTGAGTGCTCCAAGTGAAAATACGGTTTGCCTGCCAGAGTGTAAATTTGGCCTTCTTCTTAGCTATAGGTTAGCCAAAATTGGGGGGAAGACCTTCTCGTGGTTTATGACGCTTCCATATACGGCATTGCAGATAGCAGTTTGCCCTTGTTTTGACGGTAAAATAACCATGTTTCATTTCATCAGTGGTTGAATAACTTTCCGTATCTGTTTCTCCCGTATCCGTTTGTATCCTCGTCCCTAAGACATGTGTCCGGCAACGGCCACTTACAAACTCTCTCTTAATCTGAAGATGACCTAGGAAGGTCGAAACGTTTTTCTCTCCTTCTCAATAAACGTGTTAGTACCCATACCAGCCATTCTGATATACATTTTTATCTGAAATGGGTTTCTCGTCATCAATAATTTTTTTTGCTTTAAATACTGAAGATGAAATCTGTAAAATATTGAAAACTTTATCTCTGTTCCCTTCTGTTGTATGAATCTATTTCATCATCTTCAATATAGTTATATTATGAATCATCAAACATCGTTTTCCTTCGAGTACACCGATTGCTAATGTTTTGATATGACCGTATGTAAATGAACTGTTGTCTGTATGCTGTATCTCTGAAAAATGGAACTTTAAAGTTAAAAGCGTCAACCCTGAAATTTGCTTTCTTTCAGAATGCATTCTTCGAAACGTGATTCCATAGTTTCTCCACTTTAAAGAACCAAATCGAAATGTTCAAAAATCGTTAGATTATCAGATCTGTCTCAAAAGACTATTGGTTTGTTTTAAACTTGGCTTAAAGCTACACGAGGGCTATCAGTGCTAGTCGTCCGTAATTTAGCAGTGAAAGAATAGAGGCACCTAGTCATCACCATCCACTAACCACTCTTTCACAAACGAATAGTGAGACTGATCCTAACAATATTCTCCCTCCCCCCACATACGTCATAAAGGGTGAGCATGTTTGGTGGAGTAAAAGTTGGATTAAGAATTTTTAACAAAACATCAACAGAACATAAAATTTACTGAAAAAGTTCAAAGTGTACTGTACTAATCTTAGAATCATTGATACCAGTGTTGATTACATCAATATGCTAAACAAGTGGAACCAATGGAACGAAGACAAATTTGAGGCTGAATTGACTGAATAACAGCATTCATTCCTAGTTTCATCCTGACAACCAGATTGTTAACCTATGCAATTATAGCATAAATAATCAATGTAAATCAGTGCTAACTAACGTTCTTCAGTTCTCTCTTCCACCACGTAAACTCTATTACCTAACTTAGTTTACACTTTCAAATCACAATACAGATACCTAAAGAACCTTCTTGTGAAAGACAAAGTAACTCTTTATTGACTCAGTGATTTTCATAACAAAAATAAAGAAATCTGCCTTTTCTACTTTTTATGAATTTATGTTTAATATTCGTCCTTACCATTTAAGCCCTGAAGAAATCTTTTAAAAGAACTATCATTAAATAAAAATATTTATGTTACATCGTCCAACAATAACATTGTTATTCTTAACTGAGATAATTACTTGATTAAAATGGTGGTTATTCTTGACAACTCTATCACATTTAAATTCCTTATCAATGCCTATTCATTATCATCCAACGTGAGGAAACATTACAAAGATACCTGAGGGAACTTAGAAAGAAAAATGTCACAGACATTTGACTGATGATGAGACGACACCGAGTAAACCATCACAGTATATTAATTTGGCCCCCCCACTAGTCCAGCGGTATGTCTCCGAATTTACACCGCTAAAATCAGGCGTTCGATTCCCCTCGATGGGCAGAGAAAAGGTCCTCCTATTTGGGGGTTGTGCAGTAGACTAACAACCTACTCACTTAAAAACCAGTCTGTTACCGAAACTGCAAGTGTTTGCGGCCCTATGTTCCTTAAGGAATTTAGTGGCACTTTATTATTATTATATTAATTTGCTATTATAGGTTATATAAATATAATTATCCCAAATTTACTAAAAACACAGTTAATAAATAATACAACATAGTGTAGGCCATCTATTAACAACTGCAGCATTATATTATGTTGAAAATACATATTTCAGTAAATCCAATACAAAGAATTACGTTATATTTTCTAATCTTACTATTGCCCAAAAGATATGGCGTGCATATTTGGATGTATGTGACCGAAATAATAAATACATTGTGTCACTATCTATTAAATGGCACCACAAAAAATCTATAAAAAATTCCCACTTTGTATCCTAAATTCAGACAATTATAAAAATAACTACGACACGTACGACAAGCCTTTGTTTATCAATGAACAAAATTTTAAACTATTGTCCTCGTAACAAGAACCAGACTTTCACTAGGACTAAGTCTGAAGGTTTGATTATATCTCTATTGATGTAATTTATAAATATAG
The DNA here is from genome assembly GCF_004210375.1 of Tachypleus tridentatus. Classification (NCBI taxonomy): domain Eukaryota; kingdom Metazoa; phylum Arthropoda; class Merostomata; order Xiphosura; family Limulidae; genus Tachypleus; species Tachypleus tridentatus. The sequence continues at coordinate 80,957,597 of NC_134832.1, read as the reverse complement.
TTTTAAGGAAAGGAGTTAAAAACTGTTAATTTTTTTAAATAAACGGTACCACACTTAATAGATAAAAAATAATGTTTGCTTAGCACAATCAAAACAGTTTTCCACTACATTAATTACTGTGAAAAATAATATTTTTTGTCTTAGAAAATGGTTCCTTTTTCTTAATTTTTCTGCACGACGCTATCTAAAACAGCCCAGTATTTGCTAACCCTAATTGCTAAGTAAAGTGAATTACTAGTTGTCTGACTTTTGTTTCTTATTTCAAGAATTTAATTCAGATTTATAGAATGATCTTATGTGAATATACAATCAAAATATTTATACAAAACTTTATACCAACAAATTGTACTGGTCGAAATACCCGTGGAATGTAAGGTGGGTAATTTTTTGCTATATTTTTTTTTCTTTCTTCTCAAAGTTCGGCTTTTATTTTAATGTCTGGTCTCCATATTACTATATACAACTTTCAGTAATATTGTGGTTTAACTTTATTGTTGTCTTTCTTCACAGTTTGTATTGGTTTCAAGTGTAACGATACTCTTGAATCAATTATTGTAATGAAATGACATAAAAAAGAGAAGGAAAATGGCATAAAAATAAAACTGATAAGTGAGGGGGTAGCAACGGGAAAACTCAGAAGATATTCAAAGTTGAGTGATGAAAACGAAAATTTATCCTTTAAATCTAGCAAACAAATTGTACCTAGATTATAAATAAAGGGTTGTTTCTCACGATCACGTGTATGACGATTTGTCAGTGTGGGTCTCAGAGCAATAAGTTTTAGATGTGACAAGTTTTATTTGTCGTCTGTCGATTTATTCTGTACATGCGACTTTAACCTTTTATATATATTTATATATACTATATGTATGTATTATTGAAATATAAAAATAGAGAGAACCACAAATGTTTTATGATCTGATTAAAGTACACAATTAGATGCTACTGAGAAGCAAACATTTAAATTTCAAAGGTATACACATTTACTAACAGCGAAAAAAACAAACTGTAAGATTGTGTAATACTCGTGGTTTTTCAAAATATGCTTCATGGAACCCTTGAAATCAATGTATTTCTCAATTAATTTCTATTTTTTAAGAAATATAACTAAAATGTAAACATTAATGAATAAATAGTAATATGCATGTGTATGTTATACGGTAACGTACGGTAGCCGAAGTAGTATACTTTTGTAGGCCAGTAAGTAGTTAGGCCTACTGCATTTGTGTTATTGTCTAAACTAAGGTAAATTTAACACCGTATTATATCACATTCAACACTTGACAAATTGAAAACAAGAGGGTAGTACATTTTATGAGTACGTGCCCAAATAACACCTTCATACATATAGGCGGCGAAATTCCACAGACGTCAAATAGATGAGCAGTAGCTTTAAAACACCTGCGATTGTACCTAGATTATAAATAAAGGGTTGTTCCTCGCGATCACTTGTATAACGATTTGTCAGTGTAGATATCAGAGCAACAAGTTTTAGATATGACAAGTTGTATTTGTCGTCTTTAACCTTTTATATACATATATATATATATTTGTAATATATGAAATAAAATATAGAGAGAACCAGAAAATGTTTTATGACTAGGTTAAAGTATACAAACAGATGCTACTAAGAAACACATTCAAAGTTGAAAGGATACACAATTTATTAGCAGTGATAAAAATAAATTGTAAGATTGTGTGTGATACTCTAGAGCAGGGGGCGGCCAAACTTGCTTAATGAAAGAGCCACATACGATAAATTTCAGATGTTTGAAAACATAAACAAACATTACACACACGTTTTTATTGTTACATACACATTATGTTACATAAATTATATAAAAATATTAAAAATATATTATGTAATGATATTTATTCATGTACGTAGTTTTTAAACTGTTAATTTTTATCAGTTTCAATAACCACAAAGTACACATATGTATACCAAATGTTTTAAAAATCCTGGCTGATTGTAACTTCAACTATATTGAGCGTATTTAATACAGTAATTAATTACGGAAGCATCTAAGAAAAATATGCAAATTAACATTAAATGAGACAGCCAAAAATAAAAGAGGTAAAAACAGATATTTTTAATGATATTTGTCTTAGTAAACATCTGGTCAAAACATAAAGGAAAGTATGTAAAACAATAAAATTAGAATTATTTTAATCAGATACCACCTTACAAAATTTTAGTCTTGTCATAATATTTTTCTGACACAGACAGACATTCACACAATTATCAGGCTATTTACTGCCAGTAGGGGTCTTGTGAGTTTCCATTTGGTTACGAGTCGTTGAAATCCCGGCTAATACCGTGTTTCTCCGAAAATAAGACAGGGCTTATATTAATTTTCACTCCAAAATATGACACTAGGGCTTATTTTCGGGGGATGTCTTATTTTGATATATTAAAAAAAAATGAAGTTATAAAGTAAAACTATTAAACTAACGATTTAAAATAAACTATTATTAAACTAACTGATTAATACTTAAACAAACTAATTAACTAACTATTAAACTAATTAATAAATTAATTTTTTTTTATTTCTTTCCTCTTCCTGCCACTCTTAACTAGGGCTTATTTTAAGGGTAGGGCTTGTATTAAAACTATCCCCAAAAATCACACTAGGTCTTATTTTATGGGTAGGTCTTATTATCGGAGAAACACGGTATGTTGTCAAAGCTGTGCGAATTAGCTCCGTCAGGTATTGATTTGTAAGGATTGTTCGATGCTTTGACTTCACGAGCTTTATTACAGAGTACAGTGATTCACAGCAGTATGTTGTGCTAAAAATTGAGATGAGTCGCACACTGGTTTTCTTCAGTTCAGGATATTTTATTTCTGGAACTTGTTTCCAGAACTCAGTTGTAAAATGGGATTTATGGATCATTTTTTAGACCCAGGTCCTCCTGTAGTTCTGTTAGTTCCATTTCCACAGCAGATGATTCTGTAACTACAGGTTCGAGAATTGGACAACCATCATTGATCACATTAAACATCAGTGGATTTACAAGAAAGGTAAAGTAGGGCTTCAGCTTCTGCAAGCCCACAAACCCGTCTAGGAAATTATCAAGCAAGTCTTATAATTTATCTTTGTATTCTTCAAGTTTCTGGTTTTTATTTCAGTATCAGGGAATGTATTTACTCTCCTTTTGAGATTGGGAAAGTGATTGAAGTTTCTTGACAATATGTCTCTTTGAAAAAGTCTAATTTTATTCTGAAAGCTGAAAATTGTCTGAGTAAGATCAGAAACAATCTTATCCTTCTTCTGGTGTGCCAAGTTCAGAGTTAGCGTATGACTCATTATATCAGTAAGGAACATTAGATGCAAATTTGCATCCATTCATAATTTCCCATTTGAGCATAGAATTTTTTCTTTTCTTAAAGAAAAGTAATAATAGGCTCCAACGGATTTATAAACCTACTTAAGACATTGCTGGTAGACAGCCACCTTACAATACAGTAGAAAGAGACATCACTGGGTTTATCTTCAAGCTGCAGTTCTTCAATAAGATTTTTGAACTGTCTGTGGGTCTTCCCATTTAAACGTATAAAATTGACAATTTCAAGAACAAATTTCATAACATCTTCATGCTTGAAGTATCTGGCTGCCAGATGTTCACGATGAATAATGCAATGAACAGGGAAAAACTCTGGGAAGCTGAGATCACTTTTTGTAAGTGCAATTTATCCTGCATTTTCCCCCACCATTGCAGGTGCTCCATCTGTTGCAACACTGACGAGTTTACCCAGTGGAATATCAGCATATGCTAAGGCTCCGTCAAGCGCATTTTTAATGTCAACACCACGAGTTGTTTCTTTTAGTGCCACTAAGTCCAACATCTCTTCTTTCACAGTTACGTCAGACGAAACATAACGAATAAATAGCGCCAGTTGTGGGCTATCTTGTATGTTTGTAGATTCGTCAAGGGCTAAGCTGAATGCGAGGGAATTCTTTAAATCATTTTGCATTTTGCCTGCAATAACAACACTGAACTAGGAGATACGTAACTCTGTAGTGTTGCGTGAAGCTACTTTTTGTGCTATTAGTCGCTGAAGTTTTGTGTTATTTGGATCTAACACTGCAACAACTTCAGTTATATTCTTGTTAACAATTTCACCATCAGAATATTGGCGTTTAGCTATTTAGTGATGATTTTAACACAGTTAACTTGTTTCACTGTAATTCTGATTTAGGTGGACAATCAGACGAAAACATTTTGTGATTTATTTCATAGTGGCATTTCAAGTTACCTGCTTTGTAATGACGGAGTAACACATTGCAGATAAGACACAAAGGTTTACCTGCTTTAACGGTGATTGCAAAATCTTCCTTGCACTCTGACTTAAAATTTCTGTTTTCATCTTCATAATTCCCTTCTTACAATTTGATAACGCCAACTTTCTTCACAAAATTTTCACAGACACTTCTAAAAAATTAAAGTGTAAAGAAACAATAAGCTCCAACACGCGTAACGCAACCAAACTCTAGAACGCCCAGTTTCACACTAACACTCCACTAAATTCACTGCCCACAACACAGCCACACACGTCATAATCACGCGATCGCAAGCCACGACCACTAAAACTAACATTTTCAGCACTGACTTGTACGACCACTGATTCTCCAGCACAATTCCTCTGTAACCCTTGCTGATCCGAAATTTCTTTAATCCCTGACTCAAATCTAGCATTAAAATTAGAATGTATTGTTACAATACGTCATCAACATCAATAAATTTCCTCCACAAATTGAAGAAAACGTTATTCGCACAAACAGCAAAATCAACTAAAAAAAATATATCCCACTAATTAAAAAATCACGAAACCATATACTGCTGCATACCATATATTCCCGATATCAGTAGAAAAATAACCAACATTTGGCAAAAACTAGTAACAAAATCTGACATTTATATGTGCTAAAACGGCTCGTTTGGGTTGAGAAAATATTTTTTTTTTTTTTTTACACAGAAGAGCGAACAACGTTTCGACCTTCTTCGGTCATCGTCAGGTTCACAAAGAAAGAGGTAACTGACCGGAAGCTGACCACATGTTTGAAAGGGGTTGTGTAACTGAGTGTCAGAATGTAGAGGGCAGTGTTAGATGTTTGAATATATAATTTTATTATATTAATATAGGTATAAAGGTGTTCCTTTATATTGGTTTATTTTGGGTTTAAGTTGTTGTATAAGTAAGTCTTCTTTAATTTTGCGTTTGTTTATGTTTGTTTCTTTATTTAGTATTTGAGTGTTTTCTATGGTTATGTAGTGTTTATTTGACTTGCAGTGTTCGAAAACGTGTGAAGGTGACTTTTTATGTTCTTTGAATCTGATTTCCATTTTTCTACTTGTTTCTCCAATATAGAAGTCGTGGCAGTTATTACATTGTATTTTATAAATAATGTTGGTGTGGTGTTTGTCAGTGTAGTTTTTACATAGTATAGACCTCAGTTTTGTGCCTAGTTTTTGAATAAATTTGGTATTAACTGGAATGTCATATTTTGTTGTGGCCCGGCATGGCCAAGCGTGTTAAGGCGTGCGACTCGTAATCTGAGGGTCGCGGGTTCGCATCCCGGTCGCGCCAAACATGCTTGCCCTTTCAGCCGTGGGGGCGTTATAATGTTACGGTCATTCCCACTATTCGTTGGTAAAAGAGTAGCCCAAGAGTTGGCGGTGGGTGGCGATGACTAGCTGCCTTCCCTCTAGCCTTACACTGCTAAATTAGGGACGGCTAGCAGAGATAGCCCTCGAGTATCTTTGTGCGAAATTCAAAAACAAACAAACAAACATATTTTGTTACTAGTTTTTGCCAAATGTTGGTTATTTGCCTGCTGATGTCAGGAATATATGGTATACAGCAGTATATGGTTTCGTGCTTTTTGATTCGTGAGATATATTTACTTTTGTTGGTTGATTTTTGCTTTCTGTCTAGGTGTGTGCGTATAATGTTTTCTACGGTTTGTGGAGGAAACTTATTGATGTTGATGAAGTATTGTTTTATTTTGTCTAATTCATTGTTAATTTTATCTGGTGAGCATAGTTTTATGGCTGTGTTTATTTGGTTTCTTAGTATGTTGAGTTTTTGTTTTGTTTCATGTGTTGAGTCCCAAGGAATGTTTAGTCCAGTATGGGTGATTTTTCGGTGGATTTCTGTTTTGAATTGTGTGTCGGTTCTTGTAATTTTGAGGTTAAGAAATGATATTTGATTTCTTGATATCAGATCAAAACACAAAAAAACAGAAATTCAAAAAACAAACCTCCTCATGCAGACACAGTGAATCATAAGGAAGACAGAAGTGTAGTGAACTGTGGGGAAGTTGATGCATGTTTGGCATTGTGCCAAGGATATTCAAAACTGTAGACAAACAGTTGTCGATAGCACAAAAGAAAATAAATTGGGCTGCTTTTGTGTAGCACACTAGCAATCCCACAGATAATACTACATAATGTTTATAAATAACAAGCGTTTTTAGTATTGGTTTATAATATTGTTGTATTGAATATTTATTTGATATATGTTCGGTTTAATTTCATATTGGTTTAGAAGGCTTATTAGTTTATTTTCATGTGAAAAGTTAGTTTTAAATTACTGTTAAATGTTTCATTAAGTTCCTGGGCTGGACAATTCTAACAGAAACTTTTGTTGGTCAACACATTTCAATTAATAATATAAGATATTCATATGAGCTAGTTAGCTTACACTTCATGTCAGATAATTAGTAAAGAAAATCCCAGACATAATATTACTTCAAAAGGTATAGAACCAAACTTGTTTCACTCACCAACTTTTAAATTTCTCAATTCCTTCATTATGCTTATTCCATAGAGTGCAGCTGTACAACACATTTTATTAATGAAGAAAGAGTTGGATTGACAGGTAACAATTTAAAGAAGCTGATGCTACTGAAATTAAACAAAAAAATTACAATAATTATACGGGTCAATAATAACACATTTTTATAATAAAGCCTAAACTAATTCTTATATGATCTTGTTACACTAATAATTTCACTGATACATTACTCAAAAAAGTTTAAACACATTCAGCCACAATGTAATTTTTTAGCTTGAGTGTACACGTGGGTATCAATAAAGGGGGGAGTGTCCCCCTAGGAAAATAAGAGACAATTACTTCTTTATTCATTCAGCATATGTATATGACTTTTTCATACAATTCACAATTTCACACTACTCTCCCCACCCCAGAAAATTTCTGTAGACACCCATTAATGTGCATTTTTCAGTGACTACATACAACAATTAAGGATCAATCTTATTGTTATAAGTTGTTTCCTTCAAGTTCATTGTGATTATTTAGTCTTGTTCTGTTTCCAGGAAATCTAGTCACTCACTAGAACATGGTATACAGTGACTTTTATACAATCTGAATTTTTTATTCTGTAAATACTCTATAACAAGCTTAATGTATCACTTTTGAACCAAATATTGAAAGGACACCAAAAATAGCATGTCAGCAATACTTCTGCTTTACTGAAGCTATGAAGATTACCCAAGATTCCTTTTTAACATCTCAGGCTTTCAGAAATTCAATGGAAAAAAATTAAAAGTGTTAGACTAAGCATTCAAGGTTTGTTACAGGTCAAAGTAAATTTTCTAAAATGTTTACCAGGGAACTACAATAATGTAGACATCTACAAATCCATCAAAGCAAAAACTTTACGCACTTTTACATACTTTGTGTTAAATATTTAATTTACCTTTCAGTATATTGACAATCATTACTTAAGTATGCCACAGCTATAAACTTTTATCATAAATTCTGTTACACATCTTGAACTTGAAAGCTTTTGTGACCTATTTCCACAGCCACACTTATTGTTTCACGACAGTTTTTAAAATCTGTAGAAAAACAACTGTTTCTATGAATATGACTTGTGTATTTGAAACTGGATCAGTCTGTACAATTACAGCCTTCAAAATATGTGTACTTTGCTACAAGTAATTATGAAAGGGAAAAGTACTTAACATATTCTAGAAACAAAACTATATTTAATACAGTACTTATAACTGTAAGCAACAATTTTTAATTGAACTTTACATTTGATACATGCTATCAAAGGTATTTGTATGAAATATGTTTGAAAATCTTGTTGTATTTGATTTTTTAAAATAAGTTTTCAAAACTGCAGTAAACATGCCTCAGGCTGATATTGCCAAAAACTTTATACTCATTAGATATTCAAGTTGACTTCAGGTTATATGTGTTGTTTACCTTAGGTGTTAATTTCTGCATCTGGTGTAATGACATTTATAATCTTTAAAAGGTACACTGGATATTTACATCTAAACAATGTGGGTATTTAATTATTAGCCAGGATTATCTATGGTTTTGATAGAAGAGTACACTTTGGGAGGGGTGGTGGTGGGTTTGAGATGGGCTAAAAAATTCCATTCATAAATGATTTATAGCAGCTTTAAGGAATTCAGAAAACCTGTCTTGATTGAAACATCAAATTTTGGAGAAAAATAAATCATACTAAAAAAAATTCCAACTTCTATTAATAAATGGGACAGTTGGTGAATATCTTCTCAGTTAAAATGGTCTGTTGCTTGTATAGCCAAGTATTTTATCTAATAAATAAAATATGATCTTTGCAACCTTATACATCTGTTGGTGAAAAGTGACAAAGTTAATGAGAAATTCTATGAATGTATTGTTTATGGAAATTTTGATGAGCCAGTCTCTTGATAATTTTGCAATGACGAAAACAATATTTTTCACAAAACTAGTTGCCCTAAAGATTGCTCCATGTGAATAACTAAAGCACAAACATTTAGCGTGTTCAAGAAAGACATTACAAATAAATCTTAATGGCAAATACTGAATTTTGCAAAATAAATCTGACCATATCCATTTCCTCTATTTACTTGATCACTCACCAAATTAGATTACAAGTATCCAGAGAAGTAGCTGCTACATCTTACAACAATAAAGTTTCACATACAGAAGAAAGTGTAAAGTACAATACAACCATTTCATGAAACTATGGATATGACTCTTTAAATGTTAACCCATTCTTATATATCCCTCTTTGTGTAACACTTAGGCAAGAGTCTGCATGATATATTTCAACTAATGATATGCTGCTACTAGTCAGTAACATCCTAGTGATTAGCTTTCATTATGCTCTAAATGCCATGTGTGATGTGTAGAAATGTACACACATATATGTGGTGAATTAATACAATAGTATTATGATGTTTAACAACTAAGTTACTGCTATAATGAAATTATATACTCTTCTTTATTGTTGACATGATTTTGCTTGTATTTAGCAAAACCAAGCCTTGTGTATCTGCAGCATTGTTGCCCTTGCAAAAGATGCTATTAAAAAGCTTTCATGTCCAAAGCATGGCTTAAATGTTATTTATTATTTTATACTACAATTTGCATTTGTTTCATTCTACACCTTCTTAACCATATTACTATGTGTGGGGGTCAGGGGGTGTTACTACATTTGTAGATTTACATAACTTTCATTGAACCACTATTTTATGAATACATGTGGTATCAGATTGTAGATTGTAATTCAAATTTGATATTATACAATAGTTAATTAATTAATTAATTAATTTAAAAACAAATATTAAAACAGATTCCTAAATATCAATTTTTGTGTGTCACATATTATACTGAATGCTTCTTTGGTTTAAATTATACAATTGTGATGTCCAAAGGCAAAGTTTATAGTATTTAACAAATAGAAATTTAAATTACAAAAGTTTGACAAGCTAGAATATATAATAAAAAATAAGAAGCAGAATCAAAAAAAGTTGGTTCTGCCCATTTCTTCTGTTTTTTGGAAATGATTGTTTACATGTACTTACTTTGCTCTATGAAGTGTTTATAATCAATTTAAAGCTCAGAATTTCTCTTACATGGTGTTTTAGTTTTTTGGAAAGTGTCTTCATGAGTAAATCCATTTTTTGTTGTTGTAGACTCAAAGGGAAATGTAAGATGAATAATGTTTGAAAATATTTTTAGACATAAATACAGTTTAATTAATAAGAATGGTTAATTACACTGGAAATCTGTGGTCCTTATATGTAACCTGTAATATATTTCCTGTAATTGTAAAAATACACAGGTATTGGAACATTTCATTTAAAGAAAATGTAAATTAATGAACTAAAAAGTCCTGTTAAAACTAAGAATTAAATATATTAATTATCATTACTATAAAAACTGTATGCATGATTAATCAATCACTTTTTTTTCCATTGGTGAAAAATGAATTTTTATTGATGGCTACATCATACAAAACTTTATTAGCAGAAAAATATTTAAATGTCTAAATTCAAGGAATTTATTAAAATATTTAAAATACTCGAAAAATAAATGTTTTCTTTTGTAATTAAACACAAGGTTACACATTGTGTTATCTGTGCTCTGTCTATAATGGGTATTGAAACCTAGTTTACAGTGTTATAAGTCTACGGACAAACTACTGTGCCAATGGGGGGCTGGTAAATGTTATTTAATACACGATTAAAATCTTTATAGAAACACTGATAAACTATTTTACAATGTGTAACTATATAAATATAAAAAAGCCTTTGGTCATGTAACTGTTAGTTTCCATAATTAAAAATGATAATGTCACATACATTCCATATTATTTTCCAACCCTTCTTCTTTACTTAAGATACAAATATTTTAACGTGTTTCATAGTTGAGCTAAGAATGGAAATAGGGCTGAAAGATTGGAAACTAATGCACTTAGGGACAAGGGTGGACTTGGATTTAGGTTGAATAACCACTTCCAAGCACTTGGCAGTGATTAGGGGGAAGCACAAAGAATGATAGTGTAAAATATAGAGAAGTTATATATGTAAGTGACTCTGTAGTTAGGCATGTAGATAGAGTAGTATGTGGAGAAATAGGAATAAAATAATAGGTGAGTTGGGGTACAGGATGAAACTGATATAACCAGAGAGATAGTTGAAGATACTAGTATCAATGCACATTTTGTGGTACATGTCGAGGCTAACTGTGTAGGTAAAGATGGATATGAAGAGCTTACTGATAAGTATAAAATATTAACAAAGACACATATTAAGGAACGTGGCCATAGCTTGATTTTGACAGAGATACTGCCAAGAATACATTGTGGGGTTGAGATACCAAGTTGGTCACCAGGATTGAATGCCAATTTTAAATCAATATCTAGGGATGAGCAAGTAGGTTGGTTGAATTTGTAGGATAATTTTAACGGGAAAGGTTATACATTTTGGAGTGGATGTCTTATAGTTAATGCAGGGCTAGCATGTTAAACAATGACAGTTAACCTGGTTATATTCATAGATTTAAACTGGGACCAAACAGAGGTGAGGGCTATGAAGTTAGTAAAATTGGAAATTGATAGGAAAACATATACAACAAGCATAAAATATGAATTTATTTTGAAATATATGACTGATTGTTACTGTCATAATGCTAGAAGTATTAGAAGTAAAACTGATGAGTTCAGAGCAGTTCTGTAAACTGTGGATATTGATATTGGGCATCACTGAGACTCGGTTGGATATTAACAGTTGTGGTGAGAAGATTCTTTTTGATCTACCAAGCTACAGATTATTTACTACAGGTAGAGTACTGAAAGGAGAAGGAGTAGCTTTATATGTGTCAGCCCTTTTATTGATAACGAGAGAACATCGTTTCGACCTTAATAGGTCATCTTCATGTTGAGAAAGGAGAGTTTGAAAGTGACCGTTGTTGTACATGTCTTTGGGACGAGAGTATAAACGAAAAATATATATGTAAAAACGGCTCGTTTGGGTTCAGAACATTTTTTACGCAGAGGAGCGAACAATGTTTCGACCTTCTTCGGTCATCGTCAGGTTCACAAAGAAAGAAAGAGGTAACTGACCGGAAGCTGATCACATGTTTGAAAGGGGTTGTGTACAAACGACTCTGGGATCGTAGGGGGCTTTGCAGGTGGATGTTAAGTTATTAATTGGTATAGGTATACATTTATTTAATTATGGTTTTAGTTGCTGTATAAGTAAACTTCTTTGATTTTGCGATATCTATATTTGTTTCCCTACTTAATATCTGGGTGTTTTCTGTGGTTATGTTGTGTTTATTTGATTTGCAGTGTTCAGAAACGTGTGAAGGTGTTTTTTTTTGTTCTAAAGAGTTGACGATGGACACTAATGAATAGCTGGCCTCCGTCTACTCTGCTGAATCAGGGATCGCTCGCGCAGATAGCCCTCGTGTAGCTAGAAAGAGTATTTTTCAGTATTTTAAAATCAGTTAATCATATCTAAAATCTCTATCTTATATAGGGGTGTAGAGAAGATAATCACTTGTTTTAAGCTTCGTATTTATCCTTGCTTACTTGATTCAGAATATGTTGGTAGATGTGCACCCAGGTGCTCATTTTGTTATACGCGTTGGCAGGTGCATAATTTCGTACATGCGCGCGCGTGTGGATAAATTGTTAGACGCACGCGAAGATGCTTATTTTGGTAGATGCATGCGCAATTGCTCATTTTGTTACATGCGCGAGCAGGTGTTATTTTTGCACATGTGTGCGCAGGTATTATTTTGGTTGATACGCTCGCAGATGTTGAATTTCTTAGATGCGTGCACAAGTGCGCAAGTTCCAAAGACATAGTGCTGTACTAGCGGGGGATATTATTATTAATATTATTAACAATAACACTGATAATTCTTATGACTATAATACTCTATTGCTCACAAAAAAAATCATACTAACTGAACTCAAACAAGCAATCAAGAATTCCAAAAACAAATCACCAGGAAATGATAGCATACAAACAACTGTCCTCAAAAAAGGCACTCCAAAATTATTTGAACATCTATTAGCTATCTTTAATTTATCTTTCTTCCCTGGATACATCCCAGTTTCTTGGAAGCAAGCTAATATACTAATGTTCCGCAAAGAAAGAAAACCAGCTAATAAGCCAAACAGTTATCGACTAATCAATCAGCCTGAACAGCTGTGTAGGCACAATTCTTGAACGAATAATAAGTAATAGACTCTCCACATTTTTGGAGATTACTCCAAAATTACCTAAGGAACAAAACAGATTTAGAAAATTTAGACGAACGACAGTTCATTTAATTAGGTTAACTGAAACGATAATAAATAGCTTCAATAAAAAAGAATGCGCTGTCGCTTGCTTCCTTGATATCGAGAAAGCATTCGACACTGTATAGCACAATGGTCTTCGGTCCCGTATGTATGAAATGGGACTACCGCATGGAATTATTCACTGGTTATCTAACTTTTTGGAAAATAGAAAATGCAGAGTAAGCGTAGAGGGAACTTTCTCGGAGTTCTTCACTCCAGAAGCTGGCGTCCTTCAAGGAGGGGTGGTTAGTCCTATTCTCTTCATCATGTATGTGAATAATATTCCACTTAAAGACCCAAATCATGGATACTCGTTACAGTTAGCTGATCATGTAGCAATATGGAAAAGTGCCCCTACACCAGAAATTGCAGCCACTAACATACGAGGTCTGTTCAAAAAATACGCGAACTGTTTGAATTGCGCGGCTCCAGTTGATTCCAGGGGAATCCGCTTGGTGTCGCTAGGTTCGCACATATCAGCTGATTACGACGCCATTTCCCGATTGCAGATATCTTTATTTGTGTATTAGCTACGCGGTTTTAAGTGAAGTGCGATTTTTTCGTTTGGCGGATTTCAGAATGAATGACCTGAAGGAGCAACGACTTGCTGTGAAATTTTGTGTTAAACTTGGAAAATCTGCGACTGAAACTTTTGTTATGCTTAACACGGCTTACGGTGATGTTGCTATGAAGCGTACGGCATGTTTCAAGTGGCATGAACGTTTTAAGATTGGTCGACAGTCCATTGAAGATGATGAGCGTCCTGGACGTCCTTCCACGTCAACTGACGACCAACACGTCGACAAAATCAACACCCTGGTGCGGGCAAATCGACGTCTGACTGTCAGGGAGCTTGCTAAAGAGTGTGGGATATCAGTTGGATCTTGTTACGAGATTTTGACCGAAAATTTGAAGATGCACCGCGTTGCTGCGAAATTTGTGTCTCAGAACTCCTGAGTTTTTGGCCAAACACTCGATCACTGTTCTTCCCCACCCCCCTACTCACCTGACCTTGCTCCTTACGATTTTTTCTTGTTCCCCAAACTCAAAAGACCCTTGAAAGGAAGAAGATTTGAGACGATTCCCGAGATTAAGGCAAATGCGACGAAGGAGCTGGAGGACATTATAAAAGAAGCGTACCAGGACTGTTTCAACAAGTGGAAACACCCTTGGGATAAGTGTGTGCGTTGGGGAGGAGAGTGCTTTGAAGGGGTCCCAGACCTGTAACTTCTAAATAAAGTACATTTTGTTTTATGACGTCAGTCCGCGTATTTTTTGAACAGCCCTCGTACATCCACTACTAAACAGAATAAGTGAATACTGCCAAAAATATAGAATCAAAATAAACACAGCAAAGACACAATTAGTGATATTTTCAAAATCAACGAAACATCAAAAAGTACAACTACAGATTGACATGAACGGAAAGCTTCTCCAGACTGCTACATCTGCAAAATTTTTTAGGACTAACATATGATTCTAAACTTACCTGGACAAAACATGTAAATAACATAAAAACTAAAATTTGGCAAAGAATAAACTATGCTAGGAGTCTAACTGGTAAAAATTATGGAACAACATCTGAAAACATCCTTAAAATATACGAAACTTATATAAGAAGGGTAGTACAATATGCAGCTCCTGCGTGGATTAACGTAAGTAAAAAACAACTGCAAGCCAAACTACATTAATTACAACAGCATATAGAGTACCCATAACCACTTCCTCAAAGGTCATGCACAAATACCCTAAGACACAAACAATACCAGATAGACTTCTACATAGTACAATACAATATTTCGATAAAAATTGGAAAAAAATGAACTATTATGCGAACTAGACAGGTACTGCATTTCTGATGAAGAGAGTCCTAAACACCTCTCCCCGATAAATTTATACATTAGATCATTAAGCTAAAATTAAATATTAAATAAAAAAACAATAGAAAAACAATAAAAATAATAAATAATATTAAGAAAGCAATAAAAATAGATAAAAATAAATAAATATATATATACTACTGCTAAAATAAAACAGGCCACCTATGTTATAGACTTAGAAAATCTGAAAGTACAATATACATGGACTTTGCCCTGAAAAAGGCCTGAGTTATGTTCATCACCCTGGCCCTCATGTATTTACTTTAAATATACTAAAAAAGTCCACTCTAACAATGAAAAGTAAAGAAGAAGAGGTCTAGTGTACCCGACCCTCCCGGGTGTACGAATTTATGTACCCAAACACCTACAGAGAGAGAGAGTGCGTAACTTCATACAATGGTGTTTACTTCAGCAAATAACATGGATTCATAGCTTTAGCTTTCATCAAAATTACTATAAACTTCTAATTATTTCTTCATATGTACTGGCTTGCGAAAATCTTAATCCAACAACAGATTTCGTCATCTTTTTCCCGAATAACAACCTTGTTATGCGCAGAATTCTAAAGGACTGAGATAACGAAATTTGGTGGCTATGGAGATGTCAGAAGTTTCTTCAAATCTTGGTCCGGCATGGCCAAGCGTGTTAAGGCGTGCGACTCGTAATCTGAGGGTCGCGGGTTCACATCCCCGTCGCGCCAAACATGCTCGCCTATTCAGCCGTGGGGGCGTTATAATGTGATGGTCAATCCCACTATTCATTGGTAAAAGAGTAGCCCAAGAGTTGGCGGTGGGTGGTGATGACTAGCTGCCTTCCCTCTAGTCTTACACTGCTAAATTAGGGACGGCTAGCACAGATAGCCCTTGAGTAGCTTTGTGCAAAATTCCAAAAACAAACAAACAATCTTCAAATCTTAGGCATGACGTATGGAAGTATTGTCTTGGAAGTAGCTGTCCTCATCCCTAGTTACAGTTAATAACAAATCATGTTGAGATATTCATTCTGAAGGGACGAAATGTCCAGCATATATCAGGAAAAGATGTCTCAAATCATGAATGTACATAGACTTGAATACTTAGGACAACATAAGAGGGACGAGATATTCTCGTGGATCTTTTCTAATCTGTCTTCTTCTACGTATGTAAAGGAAGAAATAAAAACATTGTGGTCCACACTTTTGGGTCATGGGTGTGTTATAAGAGTAAGGTCAAATTTCATTCTTTAGTCAAACAATAGTAAACCATAATTGGCAGTGGATGCTGTTGATTGGCTGCTGTCATTATAGTTTATCTGTTCACAGTTAAGGAATTCATGGAGCAAATAGCTCTTGAATCGTTTTGTGGGACTATGCATAAAAAAGGAAATCAACAATAAATCAAATTACGTCAACATGTTTCCTTGGGTATTTGGATGACTTACTTTTCACTTGATCTCATGAAAACATTACAAAGATATTAAATGAAGTATTAAGAACTTGAATCAGCTGTCCGAATGTTTTTTAGAACAATACTATTGTAGCCTTATTCCTGACAAGAGTTATATTTCGTGTAATTTTCTGAGAATGTGTATGCCAGAAGATTCGTATACACATGCACTATGAAATAATATTATTTGTAGTTTGTTTATAGTTAGAAAACAACAGAACAGATTATGGTATCAGAGGACAGGCAATATTATAATGATGTTGAAATAGGTGACGAAAAATCATGCTTTTACATTAAAGCAACAAGATAATTTCATTATATCAATCACATTCTAAATACTATTATTTCGAAAATTTTGTCTATAAAGTAAGATGATGTTAACCCAAGTTACAACATAACTCATGTGTTCCTTTTTTTTTCATATTGCATCAGAACCCTTGTATAAAACAATACATCGGAAACAGGAATAATCCGACGCTCAAGAGAATTACATACCACACCAACAAAAGTGGATTGAAAAACGTTTGATTTATAAAGTTCATATTAACCTGTTACTTTGTTGTATAAAAAGTGAACAGAATCATATGTATAAAACTATTTCACATTGTTTGTTGATATACTGGAGACAATACATTATTATTTGTTTTCTTAAAATCGGATACACATTAATGTATGTTAAGTAGCAGGAGAAAAACTCCATGTACAAACAAACAAAGAGTCAAAATATCTTGCTGCAAAATCAGCAATTACTGAAACAAACGTGAAATTAATCCTGACTGAAAGAAGAAATCACTGTCCGTACTCCAACCATCGATTGGTTTGTTGGTTGATTTAGTTTTTTTATGGCGAAAAGTTAAAATTAAAGTAAATTTAGTAAAATTCATAAAAGAAAAAAGTAAAACAAAACAAACTTTAAAAAACACATAAATAGCATAAAACCAATGTTCACATCTAGTCTACAACGTTAAGAGAAAACTACAGTAATTGACGTTGTAAAGGTCTTTCTGTAGCATATCTGTAATTATTATAACTCGCCAGGAAGACTAACAGGTAAGTACAAAAACCACCGTCAGTCACCTGAAGTTGGCCTTTCCAGTCCTGGTTTCGAGTTATTTAATGTTATGGCCAGTTTTTAATTTCAAATCGAACTAGATGGACTGTGATTCTTAAAAGGGAACCACATTAAAAAAAAGGTTTAATGTATAAATTAAAAACTTATACGTCATTAAAAAGATGAATGATCTTTAAAAAACTAAAAACTTTATGGACAAACCTTGGGGCAAAACATGTTTAAAATGGTGCCGTCGTTGTGAATCGTAACGATGACAAAGAAGTAAAATGCTGCTTATTGTGATCTGAATGTCACACAAACCACACACTGGTGCATCAGTTCCAGATGAAAGAAAACGATGAGTTAAAAACTGTGACTAATGTGTAGTCTAGTTAGAACAACTTTTTTTTTTCTGATCCTTACGGATGCAAGACGACCAAAATCCAATGTAGGGTTTTATTTGGAAAAGCTTGATTTCTTGTTGCTCACTCCATGCCGAGCTTTTGGAAAGTGTTTTCATTGTTAAACGGTTCGGCGTGGCCAGGTGGTTAAGGCACTCGACTCGTAATTTGAGGGTCGCGGGTTCAAGTCCCTATCGCATCAAACATGCTCACCCTTTCAGCCGTGGGGGCGTTATAATTTTTCAGTCAATCCTGCTATTCGTTGGTAAAAGAGTAGCCTAAGAATTGGTGGTGGGTGGTCATGACTAACTGCCTTCCCTCTGGTCCTATACTGCTAAATTATGAAAATCAGGGATGGCTAACGCATACAGCCCTCATGTAGCTTTGCGCAAAATTTAAAACAAACCAATCATTGTTGAGGAATTAATCAGAGTGCCTTGTTGTAGAAACTGTAGAGTATCCTTTAAGATAAGAAACCAGTATTTATGACTTATGCATGTGTGTTTTTATGTAATATTTTTAAGTTAACTGGGATGAATCGATTTACAACATGTAAAAAATACATTTTTCATGTACGTACACACACAGTTTCAAATAGCTCTTCACTACTTTTTTCTATTCGTTCGAGGTATCTGATAAATTTTTGGAAAATATATTAGCAAAACAATTACAGAAAGCTTATAAACACTATAACGGACTTATATATAAAACTAAATGTTTAAGAGCTTGTGTTGATTCTGTTTATTCAGAGCTAAACTTTGAAATGTATTTCACTTGCGATTTACTGTTTTTATGAGAGAAAGGAACCCAACAAAAGGGCAAACATATATATAGGCATTGAATATAAAGGTCCCCAATGATTATAGATATATTACCGATACTGGTCATGAAGTATACAGCAACTGTTTAATGGTATGAATATTACTAAGGTAGAGTAGTTTCTAATGATTTTTGACAATGAGAATTTATTGAGCTTTTAGTATAAATGCAAATAGTTTCAGTCAGCAAGAAACAAGCTTAAGTCAAATGTTTCTGAAAATATCTGCAGAAAGACAAGGATATTATTTTTGTTTTATTTTATACAATATTAATGATTAAACATAATTGTTTCTTTAGATAGTTTCTTTAAACTTTAGTGTAACAAATCAACTTATAAAGCTAAACATAAGATTTAAAAATCGTTACCGATTAATATATTATTTGTTTTTGGTATGGTCTTAAACTTTTGACCAGCTACTATTTAGGTATTAAGGCTAATTTCATTGTGTCACATTTTCCCTGTTAAGTGCTAAAAACGTTTTTAATTTTTATTTTCTTATGTTCATCTTTCGAACCTCTACTCAAATAACTGGTTGAGTCTAGCAACGTAAAATGCATATTTTTTCTTTATGTTCATTGGCCTTAAGATTTTGGCCAACAGTGTGTATATATATCTTATTACGGTTAATGGATCATACTATGCTTATCATAGCTAGTAAATAGTTTTTTTTCTATCCACTATTAGTTCTATCATGTATTTCTTTTAAACTATAATAATTATTAATGCATGTTCTTTTTGGTTGTCGTCGTTCTTTCATGATATATATTATTTATACAATCTTTTGCCATATAATGCAAATTATATATTGATTATGCTTTTGTGTAGTCTGGTCTGCAGCTTTAGTAAAACAGAAGTTATTTGAAAATATTCATATATAACTGATGGCCTTTCTGTGTTCTATTTCTTACTGATTCCGAATATTTGCACTATGTTTCCAATCAGCTTTTTAAAAAATAAATTTTAATTTTACTTTGTGTATATTATAATGGAGGTTCGTGATCGAAGACACACCAGATAGGTAGATAATCACTGTCTAAACCGAAGCCTGCATTAAAATGTAAGCGTTTAGTACTAATTTCAGATTAACATATACATAAATGTGTAATATCACCAGCACCGTGCTGAGAACATATTTGTGTCAATTTTAAATCATTTAACACCACACAATTACAATGTTCTACAAATTCGTATGGTTTTCTTATCTTAGTCGTTGTGCTATTATATGTAAATTTCTTACTTTTAGTATTTAGATCTCCTATTATAATCAGTCTTTGGTCATGTTAATTTAATTTATTTAATAGGTTTACATCTCAGTCTCAGAGGACGAGCAGTGAATTCTTGCTTCTGTGATACATTCATTATTTGTTGGGTTTATATCTATTGCAGTACATTCATGTGTTGTTTCAGTCACTATTTGTGACCGTAAATATTGATTTATATGATAATACTATTCTTATGTTGAGGTCTTTTTTCGTTTAATCGGTCTTTTATGATCGATATTAATATATTGAGCTGTGTGTTTTAAGTTATGAATTATTGGATTACATATGGAACGATTAATGCGAAACGTTTACTTGTTATTGTATCGAATAATGTTATACAATCTTGCTGGTTGTATGGGTTTAAATTTTTTTAACACCCCCAAAAAGTTTTATTTTTACTGCTTCAATTACTTGGTTATTTTCAGTGCTAATATTAGTATTGTTTGATGTTTTCGATATCTCAGGTTGCGGTATATTTTGTGGTTGTTTATGTGCTTGTTCTGTGTTTTTATTTGGTTTTGCTTCTATGTTTGTCTTTACTAGGGGGTTAACATTGGTTGTTATATAACATTGTTTGTTACCTGCTGTGGACACCAGTGGTGTTTTAATTGATTTTTGTCTTTTGTTTCTGTCTCTAATTTCTGCTGTCGTTTGTGTAATGTTGTAATTTACTGTATACTTTATAGCTTACCGTATGTATTTACTTAAAATTACAAGAGTACAGATCTTCATGTTCCCTTAGATATTATGTATTATGATGGCTTTTACCACAACCTACACAGCGTGGGAGAGATTTACAGGTTGCGGTGATTTGTCCGTAGTGCTGTCAATTAAGTTACAATCTGGAAGTGTCAGGTACAATTTGGACCTTTTCCTCCTTCCTGTACTGTATTTTAAACTGAAAAACGCTAGAGAAAAATAGTGTTATCTGGCTTGAAGACATCACAGCCTTTAGCAAGACGTTTGATTCCGGCAATTTTTCACTTGATTTACGTCTACGGATTTCTGTTGCTAATTGCGATTCTCCGTATATTCCTGTTATACCTTCAATAATGTTTGTGTGCTTTGATGGTTGTGTTTGTATTGTTTTACTTTGTAATGTTGTTTTCTATTTTATTTCTTTGTGTTCTGTGACGATAACAGTCATTACTGTAAAGCCATCAATTGTTGTAGGTGTTTCCTATGTTTTGAATGTGTGTTTTAGTATCTATACTTTTCCGATGTATTTGTGTGTTTTTAGTGGCTGTATTTCCACAATTTCAATTTATTTCTCAGTATTCATATTGAACTATTACCTTCTTCAAATTTTTCTTGTTAGGGGAATTTTATTTTTAGTTTCCAAAAACGTGTATAGCCTTTGTTGGTAAGTAAAACTAAAGAGTTTTGTTGTGGACATATCCTTAGCCGATCTTTGAATTCAGCAATACTATACTTACCTGGGTGTTTTGAGGAAGCGATTTTAGGTGTATACTCAAAGCTCTTCTACATGTCGGCCCGGCATGGCTAGATGGTTAGGACGCTCGTCTCATAATTATAATCTGAGGGTCGAGTCACACTAAACATGCAGATTGCAAGTCGAGCGCTCTAAACACCAAGAATGTCTTTCAAAATCGTTACAAGTACTTTTCCTATTAAATTCTATATAACAATGATTATTAGTATATGTAAATAAATCCATATGACTAAAATGAGTATACAACATGTTATCCTTTCATATAATACTCACAACTTATAGGCAGGATTGTATTTTAAACCTGAAAAATAACAATAAGTAGGCATAATTGTATATAGAGACTGATTTTGATTAAACCTATTTGGCGTTAATTCTATTTCCATCATTCTTTATTATATCATAATGATATATTAATTGTTTATTAATTGAAAATTGACTGTTATTTTAGAACTATGGACATTAGTATGAAAATTCTTCAAACAAATGATATAACAAAACAAAGGTGCGCTGACGTTCACTAAATCCATATCATAAAATTTATTGTATATAAAAATGTATGTAATAACGAAAGATGTAATTCACAATAAATATTTCACATAGCAAACTTTACTAACTTTATTCACATTTGTGTAGGGCCGGGGGGATCTGTCTCTCAAAATCCATGTCGTTTGGGCAAATAGTTTCCTCAATTCGGGCAAAGTAGAAAAAAAAACAGTAATTTCATTTTCAGAGGTTAAGAATACTGCATCCCACCGAAGTTAATGCTTCAAATTCCATGATGTATAAAATCTATTTTAGTGACCATATCAGATATTAGTAACTAATTTTATGCTCTATGTTTCCATGATCCTAATTAATTAAACATCAACCACGTTCATTTTTCAACACAAAACTGATATGCTGCACTTAGAGATGCACCGATTTTTTTACATTATTGTAAGCTTTAATAGTGGTACTATCAACAAATTTTGGTGCAAGTGATTCCAATTATCACAACCTAATTATATTAGTAGTAAAAAATAAACACTATTTTTCAAAAATATATATATGTTTTTTACATTGCTTGTGGTGTATGAATTTATGTCACATAAAATGAACTAATTCGGGTACATCACTTACCTTCTTACACAAGATAAGCTATTTTCATTCAGTGCTGGCCTGTAAGTGTGTACATTTTTCTTTAGGCATTCCACAAACCATAATTTCTCCCTTATTGGAATTGGAAGATTTCAATATCTATCTCTCATGCACATCATCTATTAATCAATAGTGACATAGTATGAACACGTGATTCATATGGCTTCCTATACACTCCTCCATTAAACTATCACTTCTCAATATACACTCCTCCATTAAACTATCACTTCTCAATTGGCAGCACTTGTTTTAATAAACTCTTTTGTATCTCTAGTGTTTCTAGTGTTACAATATTTTTTCATGAAGTGGTTACTTTATGACATTAGTTCATTCATTCCAATAATTCATACGTCGATATTTATCAGTTCATTCTCGTCGCTATAATTCTGCATTTTAATTTCAAGAACCTTGTTTTGTGCATTGAATTCCCAATTCACATTACCATTTCATAGATCACACCACTGACATGCATTTTTCCCTCAGGCCTCAAGAGCAAGCAACCAAACAATGGCTCTATCGACTTTAGTGCTTTAAGTGATTGGTTTGGTTTGTTTTGAATTTCGCGCAAAGCTACACGAGGGCTATTTGCGCTAGCTCTCTCTAATTTGACAGTGTAAGACTAGAGGAAAGGCAGCTAGTCATCACTACCCACCGCCAACTCTTGGGCTACTCTTTTACCAACGAATAGTGGTATTGGCCGTAACATTATAAAGACCTCACGGCTCAAAGGGCGAACATGTTTGGTGCGACGCGGATGCGAACCCGCGACCCTCAGATTACGAGTCGAATGCCTTAACCACCTTTGAGTGATTGATTGTTACGTGAGTAAAACTTAAACCAGAAAAATTGCCCAGGCAACTCGAGAGTGAATCTGTTGCTTTATCTGTTGGGAGATTGAAAGTTATGAGCCATCCTTTGTCCCCAGACATTTCCAATGCTCCTCCTGAGTTCGTTGAATCTGTGCTGCATAACAATGACTTCGTCCATCTTTTCTCCCACCTCCAGAGTTTACCATTCCCTGCCATTCACAGTCTGGGGAATAACCTAAGACTAATTTGGGCTGTATGTATCTTGTGACGTTTTATGCTTTTCCACTACCTCTTTTGATCAATTTGTCTCATAATTAGATGAGATCAGCATGCCATGTCTCTGAGGACTTCTGATTAATTTGCCCTTTCTGAATATCAGGTAAACTATTCCTTTTTGGATCAACAGTTGTTAGGTTTCTTGTTATCTACGAGGGCTGTTCAAAAAATACGCGGACTGACGTTATAAAACAAAATGTACTTTATTTAGAAGTTACAGGTCTGGGACCCCTTCAAAGTACTCTCCTCCCCAACGCACACACTTATCCCAAGGGTGTTTCCACTTGTTGGAACTGTCCTGGTACGCTTCTTTTATAATGTCCTCCAGCTCCTTCGTCGCATTTGCCTTAATCTCGGGAATCGTCTCAAATCTTCTTTCTTTCAAGGGTCTTTTGAGTTTGAGGAACAAGAAAAAATCGTAAGGAGCAAGGTCAGGTGAGTAGGGGGGTGGGGAAGAACAGTGATCGGGTGTTTGGCCAAAAACTCACGAGTTCTGAGGCACAAATTTCGCAGCAACGCGGTGCATCTTCAATTTTTCGGTCAAAAACTCGTAACAAGATCCAACTGATATCCCACACTCTTTAGCAAGCTCCCTGACAGTCAGACGTCGATTTCCCCCACCAGGGTGTTGATTTTGTCGACGTGTGGGTCGTCAGTTGACGTGGAAGGACGTCCAGGACGCTCATCATCTTCAATGGACTGTCGACCATCCTTAAAACGTTCATGCCACTTGAAACATGCCGTACGATTCATAGCAACATCACCGTAAGCCGTGTTAAGCATAGCAAAAGTTTCAGTCGCAGATTTTCCAAGTTTAACACGAAATTTCACAGCAAGTCGTTGCTCCTTCAGGTCATTCATTCTGAAATCCGCCAAACGAAAAAATCGCACTTCACTTAAAACCGCGTAGCTAATACACAAATAAAGATATCTGCAATCGGGAAATGGCGTCGTAATCAGCTGATCTGTGCGAATCTAGCGACACCAAGCGGATTCCCCTGGAACCAACTGGAGCCGCGCAATTCAAACAGTCCGCGTATTTTTTGAACAGACCTCGTATTTGGAGGGCACTTTGTATCAAATGTTCATCTTATTCATGCTCTGCATTTTCGCTTAGGTCTTACCCTAACAACCCTTTTACGGTTACTTTTTCATACATCCTGAAAAGATTTCTGCAGATATTTATCCTCTTTTCTTCCACTTTAGCCTGCATTTAATCTTTGACTCTGGTATTATATACGTAGTTTCTTTGTTATTAGAACCTCTTAGATAAAGATGTAGTTTTGCTTCGGGCCAATTTTCCTTCAACGTTTCTTGGAGATATACGTGTGGCACCTTTTCTGAGATATTAAATATTTGGCACAGTCTCTGAAACTGTAGAGTCTTACCTATTTGTAATGATCGTTATTATAAATTGTACTTTTTGTATATTAAATAAGAAAAAACTGGATGTATCAATGTTTTGTCAAATATCATAAGTTAATTCTTATCAATATTTTATTAATTTCTCAACTAAAATTAAAATTTCTGGCTACTTTAAATCCTAATACGTAACCTATAGTTACGACAGAAAGTGTTCGTACTCTTCCGTCCCGAGTGTTTTTTGCTCATAACTTAAAAAGTATCACAATTAGGCTAATAGAAGTATAATATGTTATAAATATTATACTGACACACACCTACACAAATTTTTATGTAACTTAAGCAACAAATAAACTGTTTATAAACAAATAACCAAAAATAGGAGGAGCAGAAAGTGTTCGTACATTTCAGAACGTGTGAAAAAACTGATATTCCCGTAAAAATTTTGTTTAGTTTGACGAATAAACTACATTATACCATTCCAGAACTAGACACTGGTTTCATAATTATTGGAATTTAGTCAGTAAAAAAATGTACTTCCGGCAATTTAGCGCCGTCTCCATCATTATCTGCTTGGTCATCATGACGAATAGGAAACAACTGTCCAGTGATTTAAAAAACCGAATTATTGTAAAATACAAGTTTTCGTGTGTCTCTTTCCGGTGTTGCTACACAACTTAATGTGCCGAAATCTGTTCAAAGCATAATTGTCAAGTTTAAGCTTACAGGGTCAACTGCTAATCTCCATCGTTCCGGACGCCCCAACAAACATCCAGAGAGAACCAAGAGGAAGGTTCTCAGAGAAGCTAGTAGGAACCCTCGTTTAACACGTAATGTCATAGAGAAACTGGTAAGGGAAGCTGGGGTTGAAGTAAGCACCGCTACAGTTACGAAGCATGCCGTTCTCGTAGAATTCCATATTTAAAGCCTGTTCATTTAGAAGCACGATTCAGGTATGCAAGAAAGCATATAAACCCTTTACCTATTAGAAGAGTATTCTTTGGTCAGACAAAACTAAAATCGAGCTTTTCGGCCACAATAATGTTCGCTATATTTTCCGTAAGAAGGGGGAACGAAATCTTCCAAAGAACACCGTCCCTACAGTTAAACACAGAGTTGACTCGATCATACTATGGGGTTCCTTCAGCTTTTCTGGTGTAGGCAGCTTTCACCGCGTCAACGGAATCATGAAAAAAGAAGAGTACGTTGATATATTAGGCATTTATATCAAGAATGATGCTCGGAACTTTCGGCTTGGGCGTCGTTGGATCTTCCAGCACGACAATGATTCTAAGCACACATCGAAATATGTGCAATCCTGGTTGCAGAGGAACCACATAAGCGTTTTGGAGTGGCCATCGCAGTCACCCGATCTCAACCCAATTGAAAACGTTTGGCATGAGTTCAAGACCAGGGTTCATCAGCGTCATTCAAAAAACTTGCAAGAGTTGGAGGCCTTCTGTAAAGAAGAATGGAAGAAAATACCAGTCGCGTACTGTCAAACGATAATGGAGGGCTATGAGGAGAGATTGCGCCAAGTTATTCATCTGAAAGGCTACACAACTGACCATTAAAGTAGACGCACGAACACTTTCTGCCCCTTCTATGTTTGGTTATTTGTTTATAAACAGTTTATTTGTCGTTCAATTTACATAAAAGTGTATGTAAATGTGTGTTAGTATAGTATTTACAATATACTATACTTTCATTACCCTAATCGTATACTTTTTTTAAGTTACGAGGAAAACACTACTCACGATGCAGAGGTACGAACACTTTCTGTCGTAACTATAATACTTTGGGGCTTAGCTGCGATAAATTGTAATATGTAATAATTCTAAAACCCTGCCCCCTTTAAAATTGGCAAAAACTGCTAATTGCAGAATTGATTTGGGCACCCTCTGCAGAGCAAACATCGCCCACCTAAAGCAATTCAGACTAATGCTGTTTAATGTGTCAGCTGAGTTTTGGTTTCTTTTTCTAGTTTTCTATTACACATTTATTTTATTCATTTTAAAGATTGCGTAATGAATTATTTAAAAACCATATTAAATATCTGAAAATATTTTATTCATAGGTAATATGTGATTCTTTTCGTTTCTGTTTTTGTCTGTTAATCATAGTAGTTGCTTCTTTTATATAAAACATTGTAAAATTACTCTGTTCCTTAGTAGATCCTTATAATATTACTAAAATCTAGTAATGTTTATCCAAATCGCTTATTATTAAACATTTCTAAGTACTGTTTGTAGGAATATATTTCAAACACCTTTGTAGTTTGTATGCCGTAGTAAGAAGTATTATATTGATATTTCTAAAGTTTATACGCCATAGTGATATATGTTAAGTTGGTGTATATTGTATACTTTATGGTAACAGCTATTCAATTGGTGTTTTTATGACTCGTATATTGTACTAATGTTTTTTTATTGGTGTCTTTATAGTTTATATGCCAATTTAATAGAGACACGCAAAATGTGTCGTGTACAACGGCTCCAGATAATTTGGAGAGGGGAGCTTATATGAAGCCAGCCTACCCACCTTTATACACACAATATTACTTGAAATGATGCTCTTGTTTGTTAGAAGTTCTTCTGATTCAGTTTAGATGTTCTGGTATATAATGGACTCAAAGTAACATTAAGGGATCCCAAACTGTTAACAAAAGACATGAAGTTTGTAGCTTACTCTACTGAGATATTAATATACGTGTTTATGTTGACTGGAGAAAGTCCAAAAAGAAGGTCAAAGGATATCACCAAAAATTTCGGCTTACGAAAGACAAAAATTCTTAAACTATGCTTGAACTTCAAACATTCCATTAAAGTTTTAACCAGTGATTGTATCATATAGACTTTCACGTGTTGTCTTCGTTCCGTTATTCACTGTGCACCTATAAAATATGAAAATGATCACCTAAACGGTATATCCCTACACCTTGTGTTTCAGAGGATAAGTAACTTGTCTCTATCCGACATGTGTTTAATAAGCATGCAATATATCAACATTATGAGTGAATGACGTCACTTCATGTCTGACATATAGTATACCTACTTCTGTATTGTGATAAAATACACATTAATACCTTTATTAAATCTTTTGTTTTTAAGCGCGATGTATCATCTAAGAACATATGTATATAATCCAAAGAAATTTGTCTCCTGTGATAATAATTTGATTACATATTAAACTTGCCCTAACAGTAGATTCATATAACAGTTTTCCGATCATTATTTACTTTTTTCCATATGCTTTGTCACTTTATTTGTTGACGTCTTCAAGAAAAGTTTCTTTAAGAGAAATATTTTCTGTGTTGCTACAGTCAGAACTCAATCTCAAGTCTTCTGGTAAGATAGTTTTATGTTCTATCCGCTATTCCAGTGCTTTACCCATTATGGCTTAAAGCAACAAAGTGTATGCATGTTTTAAAGAAGGGTGTCTAGACTCCGGTGATTTTTATGCTAGGTTGAATGAGTGGAAGGCTTCTGTTTCTTTTTTTCGTTATTTCTCACATCCTATTGTTTTAATATTTTTACAATTTTCTGCTAATGCAATATTTGTATCAGTATGTTTTTCTTTCACTTTTAATATCTAACGTTTTACAAATCTTATTCATTCTGGAGATTAGGTAGTCTATAATGTTGATGTATACACATTTAAGGTGATCTGCCATATCTATGGGTATAACTTTCAGACTACATTTAACAGCATTTTGACAGGATCTCAAGTTGTTTTCTTGTAAAACAGGTTTAAGTATTCACACGTCACCTTCTATATTGCATTGTATAACTTGTGTAATATTCTTTTCTTTTTATTATACGGGTAAAATACATATAATCTTTACGAGATATATCATTATAAGACAAATTCAGATACCTATTCATGTATAATGACTGAATGTTGGAAGTACATTATGCTTACTCACAGAGTTATTATTGAACTTTTTTTTAAATCAGGGCCTCAATTTAATGTTGTACTAAAAATAAAGAGTAAATATTGGTTATTAAAGTCAATAATAAAACAGATAGAGTTTTACTTGTAACGTTTAAAATATTTAATATACTTACAATATTTAATTTTAATTGAAAGTGTTTGTTTAATTATGGTTCAGTGAGAGAAAGTTAAATGTTTGGATAAATACTTGTTTAGTAACTGAAGATAAAGAACTGTGTCCAGTGTTTATGTCTTCTTGTTCTTAATTTATAAGTAGGCTGCTTGAAGGTTTGGATTTATGTTTGTTACTTATTATTACTTGCTTTTTTAAATATTATATTTCTTATTGTTAAGAAGTACAAACAGCTAAGTAATGAACGTTAATGAGAGTTCAATATCAAATGTTCTTTCTTTTGTTAATACCAAACGTAGCTACCGTTATTTTACTGCAATAGTATTGTGACTGTAAAAAAAAAAATAACAATCACCTGTCATTTTTAATTTTCAGGTAAGACTGATACTAAAGTTTCAATTAACGTCTAAAATGTGTTTCGTACACGAGTTTCTGCTTTCTTTAACTGAGAAGTTAGTGTTACAGTCCCTTATTATACCACAGTAAAAACACAAAATGACAACTCTGAATTTCTTTCTCTGTTTGTTATTAAACACAAAATGTTATCTGTGTTCTGCCTACCATAGGTTTCTAAACGAGGTTTTTAGCGGTATTCATCCCCAGACATACCGCTGAGACACTAGAGTGCTGCAATGTTTTGGAGCACTTCAGGTGCTAATTCATCATCGGCGATTTTCATGCAGATGTACATGGTGGCGCTCATATTTTTTCCAAGTAACCGTCCCTAATTTAACAATGAAAGTCCAGGGGGAAGACAACTAGTCGAAACCCTACATCACTAAGTCCTATAATACTCTTTTACTAAGAAACAATGGGGTTGGCTATCACATTAAAAATCCCACCCAGCTGTTTGTAAGTCAGCCACCCTAACACCTGGTCATGCTAAACCTGTATAAGTATATATTCTAAGTGTGAGTTCACCAAGAGAAAGCAAACCGTTTTAAAAGTGACTTTCACAAATATTACAGAACATTTAAATACAGAATTGTTTTCTTTCTTTATGATTTTGCTCCTCCATTACAGTCCAACATTATGATTGACGGATTAGAACACTAAAACCTAGAGTTCAGTCTCTGTGGTGTAGATGTGAAAACAGGACAGATAGGCTGTTGAAGCTTTGTATTTAACAGTTATATTATCTTGGGTTGTATTTTAAGGTTTTCTTGTTATTATTGCTGTTCGTGTGATATCTAATGGTTTTATACATGCGTGTTCAAATATATTCATTGCTATAAATTACGTAATAAAGAGGGCTGAATAAGTTATATTAAAATGATTTGAATATGCAAATCAGCAAGCCACTTGACAATCACAATTGATACAAGTGAAGCAGAGAGTATCCGAACTGCACTTTTAACGTTATTTGGCATGTTACGTAGTGTAATATCACCGAAAATTAATCGCGTTTGGGAATATTATTTAAAGAAAACATCTTTTAAATGTAAAGTATTAATACATTGAGATCATAAAGATATTTGTTGCACTTAAGGGCATTGGAAAATAAAGGAAATAATATTAATCAATTTGAGGTATTAAGACCATCCAGAAAGAGACATGTAAAAAGTCGTATACCCCACCTATTGCAAGCAAAGTATGGAGTATTGCCACAGGTGAAAATTCACGAACAAAATTCCTGTTAACATGTCTCAAGTGAAACGTTTCTCTAATCTGTAACCACTTTATAAATGATTTTTGTCTCTCAGCATTATTGCTGAAATGCTATTTCCATTAAAAAAATTATCATAAAAATTAAGTTTGGTAAATATTTCTAGCTTGAAAAGCAGAAAAACATATTTTTATTACACTTGATTTAAAAACAGTTCAAATGTGTGTTACATTCTTGCAATTTGAAAATAAGTTTTACAGCGTGTATGTTTTTATACAGCTTTGATCAGATATTAGAGTTTAATAGTATTCATCTTAATTAATTTCTTTGTACTTTTTGATATACATTGATGGGTGCAAATGAAAGTAATGTTTCTGGATCATTAAAAGACTTATACAACAGATAATATTTTATGAGTTCTCACAGTTTGACTTGTTTCAGGATTATCATGTTAATGTTAACATGAACAAATAACTCATTAGGGGAAAATCACAAAACTCATTTTTATACAAGCCACTTTTCGAGAATGAAATGGACATTAATGTTATTCCTTACAAAGGAATACAAGTCAAATTTCTAGATATAGCTCTTACGGATTTCTGTGCATTCAGACTGCAGAAACAAACACTGGTATATAATAATCTTTCTACATTACGTGGATTGTGGAAAGCTGTCGAGATGATGGGGTAAGGAGTGGTGTACTTTGCATATAATAGCTTTACAACAACGTTTTTTTTTTTCAAAAACACTATACTACAGGACTATTCTTACGAGGCACTTCAGTGGCGACATGGACTTTAGGAACACTGTAAGGGTCGAAAATAGTTTTAATATAATGTAATCAAGGCTATTTTACACCTCACCAAGAGGTAAAATATACGTTGTACGTTGTTCAGTTATGTTCATACACAGCTGATGTTGTGGCTTAAAAGGGCTTTAGTGAACCATTTAATGAAAACCTCTGAGTCATATTTTAATTTGTGTTATATTCTGTAAAGTAGTGCCCATACAGATGTGTAGAGTGGAAGACTTGTAGTTAGCTCTTTGCACAGGCCAAATTTGTTGTAGATTAAATTTGTTTGACACCTGACATTACATCTGATTGACCACAAAATGGCAATTGTGAATAGTAGCATCCAAATCAAATGTGCCACTCTGACAATGATGAAATACGGCTCAGCCATTGAAAGGTGAGTACCTTTCAACATACAGTAGCTCAAAATACAAA
The DNA here is from genome assembly GCF_004210375.1 of Tachypleus tridentatus. Taxonomy (NCBI): domain Eukaryota; kingdom Metazoa; phylum Arthropoda; class Merostomata; order Xiphosura; family Limulidae; genus Tachypleus; species Tachypleus tridentatus. The sequence goes on along the minus strand of NC_134832.1, from coordinate 80,925,692 downwards.
ACGTAGTTAGTGACAGATGGTGTTACTTTAATTAATTAACAGATTTTAATCAGTTTTATTTCAGCTTATTCCACACTCATTCTTACATTTCTCTGAATTACGTTTGAATGTGTGTTGCGTTTGAAAATAATTAATTATGGACGAAGGAATCCGAAGCACTTCTATTACCAGGGTATAAAGATTCTTTCATCTGACGGTCAGTATCGAATATCTTATAATACTTAGATTCTTTAAACACTGGTGCAGTGTGCATACTTTGATATTTGAGAACGACCCGGGTTATATAAATATTAAAAGATATATTCAGTCAACTTGTAATGTGAAAGCGTCGTTTCTTCTTGTTCTTCTTCTGAGACCACAGAAATAAATCGAAAATACACTTTGGTCATGTAGAGCTCTCAGCCAGAATCTCTATCTATATTGCAACTCGGGATTATCCCTTTATTGTCAGGTTGACAAGATGAACTTAAGTCTAAAATTTTGTTATTATCTTTATCGAGATAAAGGGAAGTATGCAAAGAAGAAATCCTCACGGTACGTAAATTGGTTTCACCTTTTAAAGTTGTACAACTTTGCTTTTAAATAAAAAGGCCATGGAAAGCCCTTGAACTTTTTCAGGTTTATACATGTTTATACATTTTAATTGTAAACTAGACTCCGAAACTTTCATGTGTGCAACTGTTAGACGGTTCGTGAAGATTCTGTCATTTCCAACCAATAATGTATTATTTATTGCAGTCCTACCTGGATATCTTTTCTTGAACAAATTTGAATCGACAGTATCAGGCGTTCCGCTAAACGTATAAAGGAATATTCAGATCCAGAACTTAAGACTACAGTTTACTGAGCGTACAGGAAAGCGAAGAGTTTTCAGCGATGAAAGTGAATATTGTGTTGAGTAAGGTGAAGATTTTTTATCAAATCTGACAAAAGGTAAAGGAAAGTCATTATGCGTTGAATAATGTTCAACCAAAGGCATGGATCTGTAACGAAAAAAAAATATTCTCAAGAGATTCTGTGAATAAAAAATAAACTTTTATTCGAATTTAGAAAGACTATATAATTTACTTTTGTACTTCAACTAAAGAGTAACACTACATTCTTCAGAATACCCTAACAAAAACATATCCTTATGAACCTTCACTAGATATATGATGAAGTCTCATCAGACAATGAAGTGTAGAAGAACTACTTAATAAACGAACGTGAAGAGTACAGACATCAAAAATGTTTATAAATGATAAAGAAATGCAAGTAAAGCGGAACATCGAAAAGTAATCTCCCACAAACAGTGTTAAAAATCTCCGCTAAGTGTTCTCGTCCTGAAATTAAGTTTGAAAATACTGAATAAAAAAAATAAACACAAAAATGAAATATATACCGAGAATCTCCATGTTTTTCATTATTTACACACACAGTAAACTTACATATGTTTGTCTTTCAAGAATTAAGAAACATATATCATTAAAAAATAAATCTCAATTTCAGACCAAACTCTCTCGAATATAAATAGACATAGTTAAAAACTTAGTATGTGAATCCAAAAATAATGATTTTTATACATATATACATGCGTGTGAGTGTTACTGTGTTTATTTATTCATACACATTTATAGAGCACTTCATCATTTGTGTACAAATAGTTGACAACAATAAATCCCAAGATACGACGAACAACAAAACCTTATACTGCTGCACACCATATGTTCTCGACATCAGCGAAAAAATAATCAACATTTGGAAAAAAAACTTATAACAAAACACAATATTCCAGTAAACACCAAATTTATTCAAAAACTAGGTACAAAACTAAACTCCATACTATGTAAAAACTACTCTGATAAACACAACACCAACATAATTTATAAAATACAATACAACAACTGCCACGACTTCTATATTGGAGAAACAAGCAGAAAAAATAGAAACTAGATTCAAAGAACGTAAAAACATCTTCACACGTTTTTGAACACTGCAAATCAAATAAACACAACATTACCATAGAAAACACCCAGATATAAAGTAGGGAAACAAACATAAACAAACGCAAAATCAAAGAAGCCTTACTTATACAGCAATTAACCAAAATTAAACCAATATAAAGGAACGCCTTTATACCTATACTGATTAATAACCTAACAGTCACCTGCAACGACCCCTACAGTCCCGCACTCATTTATACTCTCGTCCCTAAGATATGTGTCCAGCAAGGGTCACATTCAAACTCTCTCCTTCTTAACCTGAAGATGACCTAGGAAGATCGAAACGTTGTTCTCGCTTTATCAATAAAAGTATTAATACCCATACCAACCGTTCTGAGATACATTTTTATTTCATGTGAGTTTCTCGTCATCAAGAAACCATGTATCTGTCAAAATGGTTCAGTCGAAAATCTGAAGGCTTATAACACTAATAGCCTGTTTATTAAACAGGTGGTGAGCAAAGCACAGATAGCCTATTGTATAGTTTTGTGCTTATAAAAACAAGACTAATCATGTGACCTTTGAATTTACCGTTAGAGGCGTATAAATGCACAGACGTATTGATATCAGTGAGCGTCTTACTAGATACCCCTTCATCAGATACACCGTATAGAAAGTTCGTGTATGCTGCACATATTTCAACATACGAGTTAAAAATGAATTATACGTGTGATCCTTGTTATTTATTTAGTGTCATAGCTGTACTACGTTTACGTATATAGTGTGTATTTCTAAGCCTGTAGCGACTAAGTTACAACATTCAGTTTCCTGAATTCTGTTTCTGACACAAACTTTCAACAATATTTTCCGGTGTATTCCAGGTCACTATAATCAAAGTATCTGAGCCTTTTCAAATTGATTATAATTTCTCCTGAACTCGTAAGAACAACACTGTACATTTTAAGCATACAACAGTTCTGCTCAATAAGAGAAGCATGGGCACATAATAACAAGAAGCGAGGACTGGCTGATAAACTAAATTGCTTTTCTCTTTCTTTGTTTGTTTTATGGTTGTACATAAACTCATATTATTAGACTACAGAACTTTGACGGAAAAGGACTTCAGGTATTTTGTGTGTGTAGGTGGCAAGGTGTTATAACGTGGATTTTCTCAGAATGTTGACTTTAATATAGGCTGCTTAATTAGAAAGCACATGCCATTTCTCCTGCTGACAGTCGCAATTCTGTAATCACCATCGCTACCTAATAAATATGCTCCCGTTATGTTTCCAAAATATACTCTTCCAAAAAAGAAACGCAAAAGGGATATTTTTGTTATTTTAAAGAGAAATATATGTAATAACGTTACAAGCTCAGAGTATGTTATGTTACACGTGTTAAGGCACTGATTGTCAGACCAAAATGACAATACAAGTTGTGCACTTTGAAAACGGAGGAAAACATCGGATTTTTCGCCAAAAAGCATTCGTATCCAATACATTTGTTTGAGAGATCTGCATGTTCTGCAAGTGCAACATGTGCAAAATCCCTATGAAAGTGACGGATTCTCGGTTTCCATAGCTCAGTGTTAAGCCACCGACACGCAATACAGTTACGCCAAGACTGACTGAAGCACAACGCAACATCGCCATTGGTCGCTTGGAAGCAGGCGAATCTCGATCAGATGTTTCCAGAGCTGTGAATGTCCACCCAAGCACCATCAAAACACTATGGAATCGTCACCAACAACATGGATCAACTCGTGACCGTCCACGATCTGGCAGACCTCGTGTGACCACGCCCGCACAAGATCGCTACATCCGGTTACGTCACCTTCGGGATAGGACCACCACTGCGACGTCTACTGCCTCAACCATACCAGGGCTGCGTAGGATTTCCGATCAGACCGAACGCAACCGTCTACGAGATGCAGGAATCCGACCTCGACGTCCAGTCAGAGGCGTCATCCTCACCCAGCAACATCGTCAAGCACGGCTGCAGTGGACTCGGAAACATCGGGTATGGCCTCATCGACGATGGAGGCTGTTTGGTTCAGCGATGAATCACGTTTTATGCTTCATAGGCAGGATGGAAGGAACCGTGTTTATAGTCGCCGAGGTGAACGTTTTGCAGCAAACTGTGTGCAGGAAGTTGACAGATTTGGTGGTGGCAGCGTCATGATGTGGGTTGTCATCGCCTACAATGCCAGAACAGACCTTTTGCACATTCGAGGGAATCTTACGGCTCAACGATACGTCGACGAAATTCTTAGGCCCCATGTGCAACCCATCATGGTGAACGTCAACGACGTTTTTCAACATGACAACGCCCGTCCTTACACAGCCCGACTCACCACCGTCTTCTTGAGACACAACAACATCAACGTTCTTCCCTGGCTCTCTAGATCACCAGATTTAAACCCCATCGTATATCTTTGGGACGAGTTGGACCAACGTCTGCGACGGCGACAACCTCAACCGCAGGCTCTACCTCAGCTTGCAGCAGCTTTGCAGGCCGAGTGGACAGCCATTCCACAGGATGTGATTCGTCATCTCATCGCTTCCATGGGCAGGAGATGCCAAGCAGTTATTGATGCACACGGGGGGCATACTCATTATTGACGTTGAGTGACGTTAAACTTCAACTAGTGAGCGTGGACTTCGCCTTTGCAGGCTTTGGATGTTCAGCAGTGAAAGTGCAAAGTTTCACACATGTCATACAGAACTACTCGGAATAAACTTGTTAACAATTTGTCTCAAATTTTGCCTTTTGCGTTTCTTTTTTTGAAGAGTATATTAAATCCACTATACAAGTTCGAATGAATAACTTTGAATTGTTCTCTGTAAAATTTTAATAGAAAGCTTTTCTTGTTATAAAAGTTAATCAGACCCGGCATGGCCAGGTGGGTTAAGGCGTGTAACTCATAATCTGAGGGTCGCGGGTTCGCACCCTCGTCGCACCAGATATGCTCGCCTTTTTCTGCCTGGGGGCGTTATAATGTGACGGTAGATCTCACTATTCGTTGGTAAAAGAGTAGCTCAAGAGTTGGCGTTGGGTGGTTATGACTAGCTGCCTTCCCTCTGGTCTTACACTGCTAAATTAGGGACGGCTAGCGCAGATAGCCCTCGAGTAGCTTTGCGCGAAATTCATAAACAAACAATAAAAGGTAATCCACAGTGAAATTTACAATAAAAATATAACGAAGTTAAAATTGTATTAATCTGAATGTGAATGGTGGTTTTACGTGTGATAACAGTTTATTCATTTTTTTTTGTTGATTATAAACATCAAGCATAAATCACGAGTGAATTAATTTATGGATCAAGCTTGCGAAACGTGATTATAATTAATGTACTTGCTGTCAGATATAGATGATGGACCTATTACATTTACAAGACTATATTCTATATCTAGAACAACGTATAATAATAGTATTCAAATCACATTAATTTCGACAAATCTATTGTATACGACGCGTTTCACTCATCAATAAAGTGCATTATTAAAAGATATATCAGGTCATCCCTTATGTATTGTCTGATTTTAGGTTCAGAAAAAGAGAAATGATTTAAAACACCTTTAATGCCATTTAATCAATAATGTATGTTCCATTATTATTAATTACTTCCTGCCAACGATTCACAAGCTTCTGAATGCTCCTTCTATAAAATTCCTGGGGTTTGGAGGAAGAGAATATAGAGAGGCTAGTTTTGACATCTTCATGTGTTCCAAGATCTTTTCCATCAAGATAGTTCTGCAAACTTCGGAATATATTATAATCAGATGGAGCAAGATCTGGAGAATAAGGAGAATGTGGAAGTTTTTCCCAGTCTACCTCTTCAATCTTTGCATTACCCTGGTGTAACACAACACCTTTACGAATGATTAAAGCAGGTCTCTTTTCCTTCAGTGCAACATTCAAACGCTCTAACTGTTGACAACAAAAGTCTGAAGTAATCGTTACATTGAGTGGTAGTAAAGCGGATTACACCAACAATATCCCAACAAACGCTTAACAAGACTTACCTGGAGTGGAGGTCCATTTTGTACTGTTTACTTGCACTGAGCCATCGTCTGCGGGGCTTAAGATTTTTATAAAATATCCATTTTTCATCTCCAGCCACTAACCTGTCCAAAATGGTGAGTTACGTTCACGAGAGTGCAAATGTTCATTCTTGCTCTAAAGTTGGCTTCTGTCACATCATGGGAGACCATTCTCCAAGTTTTGACACTTTTCCAAGCTGTTGCAGATGATGATGAACTGTTAAATGGGTTGAATTAAGCCTTTGTGCTAGTTATTCAATTGTTACAGCACAATCTTCATCAAATGCAACCAGCAGCAAGTCATCATTAAACTCAACAGGACGACCTGAACGTGGCGCACCAGTTAAAAGGCGATCACACCATAATATAATAGAATTAAAATAAACAACAACAACTATTGATATTTAGGGTTAAAGACTTTTATACTTCACCTAATGTTAGGGGTTCTTCACATTAAGACAAAATCTTTCTTTGGTACCAGCTCATTATTTCAACGTTATAATTAAATATTTCTTTGGTGTAAATTATTATTGTTCAGAACGTGACAACGCAATAGTGCATTTAAATAGTATAATTGTTCTGAATATTGTAATCTTTGTTATGCTGATGATGTTTCGAAAGCCAACCCATAGTTTGTAGAGGTTGTAACAGATTTTACAAGTCTGCAGAATGTTACAAGAGAACTAAATCGAATAAAGGTAAACGATGTTTATGTGTAATCTGATTCTGTTTTTAACAGTTATCCCATAATTGTGGATTTTATTCTGTTTAGTCCAGTACCAGTGTATTTGTACCATTTTGTTACAAGTGATTCCACCATATCTTGTTAATGACACGCTGAGACATTTTACAACAGTATTTGTTTTTATAGTCAGCCAATATTTTTATTCTCAAGTCATTATCAGGAGTGTCTTATAGTTTCAGTTTATTCTCTTTAACCCTTAAACAGTGGGAATGCTGTTGGAAGCAGCATCAATTGATGATGGCTACCGTTTAAAGGCTAAATTTGTAGGAATTGTAGATTGTTGTTCAATGTTAAACATTTTTAGGACCATAAACTTCACTGATGAATAGTTTAGGTTTCTCAATTTAATACCTTGATATGCGTATGTTTTCAGTCCACAATTGATTCACGATGAGATGCGACCTCCATCAAATTCATCCGCAAAATCTACGAGAAACTATCCTAGAGGTGGATTGTTTGCTCCAACTGATATATGAACGATACTACATCACAATACAGGCAGACCTAACTTTCAAATGTGTTGCACAATTTCAGTCACGCGTGAGAAGTGGTGAATCAGCTGTAAAGATGTTCGTTTAGTCACTCTGAGGAAAATATTCATTTTGGCGCTTCCAGTGGGGAGAAATAACTCCATCATTCATAACGATAATATCTCTAATAATCTTGGCTGAATCACGCATTAATATACAATATTTTTTAACAAATGTTACATACGTCAACTGGGTGATACCCATGATAGTAACACTCACTAAACTTATTGACAAGGTTTGGTTCCATACAGAATACATCTACCCTACAATTTAGAATTTGTTTTTTCTGAACCATTCAGCGTATACTTATTGTTAATCCATTTTGATTCCCCAATAAAATCAAGCCACCGTACACTGACTGGCCTGTATGTGTTATAGCCATGGTTGAGGATCAGAGTGGTGTATAATGAAGGGCTAGAGTTACTCATTTATGTAACTTTACACGTGAAAACAGTGTTAGTGTATATAAAAGTGAATTATTACACGTTGAAAAAACATCTTGTCCTTGAATTAGATAAAGTACTATCGGAATATGTTGTTATCAGAACGGATATGTGAATAAAAATGAAGAAACAAATTTAGTTATCGGTTGGTTCTGTACATATGTTTTAAACATGTATGAAAATTCAGTGACAAAATATCTTGAAATTTCAAGTTAAATATCAAAATATTTCCTGTACATCTGTTTCTGGAAAGCAAAGATGTAACTTTCCTCCCGTTACTATCGATGCCATTCCAGGAATTTCAAAGTACTGTTTTCATGGTGTCTTATGAATAAAGTCTGATGTTTGGTATGAGTCCCTGACAATTATCTTTGGTTCTTCTGTGTAACGAATATGGGAAATATTCCCTTTATAATTTTAGTAGGTCAGAACACAGCTAAAGCTACAGGAATAAAACTGAGACTTAATGATCCTGATCTTGATGTATTATATCTTTACCGACAATGATATTTGGCTTAGTGTAGTTTTGTGCTCAATGTCAAACAAACAAGCTTTATACCCTTTAAAAATTGTTTCCTTACCGTCAAAATCGTAGACCACTTAGTAATAAATTTCATATCTTCCTTTATTAGTGTCGAAATCATATTTTTGTGAGAGATCTGTAACATCTCTAAATTAAAGAAAATACAAATGATTTGGTTCTATGAACGTAAATTTTACATCCTTCCTACTTAATTCTTCCACACCAATAATTCTCTGGAAAAACTTTGTTTTTGTTAGTTTTTTTTCAACATTTTGAAATAATATCTACATTGATAAAACCTGAGATGATAGAGATTAATTTTTATCTATTATTTATAGCTGTTATAACAGCCTACTAATTTGAAAATCTACAGATGTTGACCTTCTGCAGAAATGTTAGAGTAATATACAGTATAATAGGTAGACCAATGATGATCATTTAATTATGCAAATCCTTTATCATAATTCGAGCAATACAAACTTAAGCCAAGTGAACCCTTCAACGTACTTTTGACCGTGCCTGTGAGAAGAACAAATAACAGAAAAACGGCCAGACTGATCTTCATTTGAACGAGAACACTTGACCCTTGACATATACCCCAAAAATGCCTATTATAAAATAGCAAACATGTAAAAAGAATTTAATTACATGAAAAGACTTTCCCCTTCGTCACCCTACATAATCAAATAACTTGTTGTTGCGTCTCTATTTAGCTTGTACGTTTCCTTATATGTTAGTGGCTGAGGGTGAAAATAGTGAAATCTAAACTCTAAACAAGCATGTCTCTCTGGCTTCTCCATTTCACTAGAACTAGTGGATAGTGAGTTTAATTCCTACATAGAATTAACAAATATTATATTAATTCAAGCTTCATAAAACATAAAAATATTAATAAACGGTAAATATGCTTCCAAACTCAAAATCACTCTTGTATCCCATGACAGAAGTAGATAATGTTTGTTACATAATCTTCCTAAACATTGCAAAAGCAACTGACCAATATGTGTAATATGCTGACTTTATATACATGGACTTGACCTAGAAGCTCTAGTTATATATTTATACCATATACATCTGAGAATATTACATGTATGAATAGATACTTTCATATAAGGTCGTCTAGAAACAGGTTAATATAACTGCACTACATTACTTGGCTCAGCGATAAGACTAAGGGCTAATAACGCTACAAATAGGATTTCGTTACTTTCGGTGAGAAGGGTATAGATATCTGTTTGGGTAGTTTTCTGCTTAACAACAATAACACAACGCATTAATACGTTACAGTTAGTGATACATTTTTTTTTAGTTTGGACATTTTATGTGTAGGGCGACACGAAACAGTCCTTTTAGGAAGACGTAGATAACACACTATCCTCTGGTGCCACTTATTAGAACTATACATCCACTAGCAAATTATTCTTCTTCATCTGGAGTTAGTCCATGTTTCGGACCAGAAAGGGACTGGTTTACTGTATACCTCTTCCTCCCTCTCTGGAACTGTTATTTTATCTGCATTGGTACTAAATCCTGGGTAATTAATTAGCATTGTTACTTTGTTGTTGTTTTACTTACAGTATATTAAATTTTGCCCATTGTCCGTAGTTGTAATTAACATAGTCTTTTCGTGGGATAATATTAATTCATATATGTTTATAGCTTCTCTTTTTTATGATCGCACTATTAGTCTGCGTTCAGAATACAGTCATATGCACACAAACGCATAATCCTATTTTTATATATAAAATTTTAAAATAGAGCTACGTTTCTATCTACGACTCAATTAGCCTAGCACTGTTTGGACCTTTAAGTTTTTTATTTATGACGTTCAGAAGGGAGAGGTACTTAGAGCTAGATTCTTCATGTATTATGTAACTCTCTAGTTCGCTCATCAGTTCATTTGAATTAATAGTTCTGTTATAATATTGAAGCAAGTTATCCAGGAGTTTGTTTAATAGAATTGGCATGTTTGAACAGTTGTGTAGAAATATGAGTTTGTTGATCGTGGGACTGTATATGCTTGCGTTAAAATACAATGTTGTATATGCTGTTGTTTGTTGATGTGTGTTTTTGATATATTTATCCATGTTACACAAACATATTCTACGACTGGTCTGATGTATGTTCTGTAAAGTTTTATATGTTTTCTGTTGAATCTTCTTGTTTTTATCATTCACATTCTTAAAGTAGCTCGCTATTTTCCAAATTCTGGTTTTTATGCTATTAATGTGTTGTATACACTTTGAGTCAAAGTAATCCTTAAGAATTTTGCTGATATTGTTACCTGTAAGAGTCACGTCTAGATATAACTGTAATATTAATTTGCTTTATATTCTACGGGGCCCGACATGGCCAGGTGATTAAGGCACTTGACTCGCAATCCGAGGGTCGTGGGTTCGAATCCCCGTCATACCAAACATGCTCGTCCTTTCACCCGTGGGGGCATTATAATGTGATGGTTAATCTCACTATTCGTTGGTAAAAAGAGTAGCCCAAGAGTTGGCGATGGGTGGTGACGACTAGCTACCATCCCCCCTAGTATTACGCTGCAAAATTAAGGACGGCTAGCGCAGATAGCCCTTGTGTAGCTTTGCGCGAAGTTTAAAACAAACCAAACCTTTTCTACGATTTCGTAAATAATGTGGCTTGTATTTTATGCGCATTTATTTTAATTCTCCACTTAGTGCAGTGAAAATTTTATACTGTTTAGCAGTGGTTGTTTGTTGCTGTTATTGGTTTTTCGACACTTTTCCAGATTGCAACATCACCTGAAAACTGTGAGAGAATAGTGTGGTTTGGGTCTTTGAGAGGCTTGTCCCTGACACGCCCCCTATCAAAACGCTCCTAGTAATACAACTCCTACAAATATTGTATCTTTCTTAATTTGAAAATGACCGTTATAAGAAGGTCGAAACGTTGTTCTCTGCTTCATTGGCAAAAGTGTTAATACCCACACCAACTGTCCTGAGATTTGTTTGTTTGTTTGTTTTTCTTATAACAAAGCCACATCGGGCGATCTGCTGAGCCCACCGAGGGGAGTCAAATCCCTGATTTTGGCATTGTAAATCCGTAGACATACCACTGTACTGGCGAGGAGCAGCGTCCTGAGATACATTTTTACTTCAAGTAGGTTACTCGTCATCATGAATTGCTCCTACTGATATTGCTTTCTGGTAACAGTTTGTGAAACCATGACTCACGTGACCTCCTAGATTCCCTGATGTATAAAGCCACATTACCGCATTAACAGTTTCGAAAAGTTAACAACTTTTGATGGTTTGAGAAGTTTTTTTTTTTACTTCTTTACGTAATAAACAAGAATATGTTTGACTTGGTGTGGACGTCAGGCAGAATGGTATTAAAGGATAAAGATAAAAGGTACTTTATAAGCGCAAAATACTATTACACAGAATTTCATATCAGTCTAATTATATTTGAACATTACATAAAGTATGATACAGGAAGTTTATATCAGCTTCTTAACTTTCAAAATTAATGGACAGTAAATGTGAAACTAAATTTCAAGATTAACAAATCTGTAGTAGACGAAGACAGAAATAAAATGAGTTTTTTCATCCGTAAATAAACCGAACATGACATAATTTTAACAGGTAATAAAAGAAGGCAACTAAAGATATAATGTTAATAAAGTTCAGAATTGGAATTATTTTGGTGAAATTAAAATATAATAATTAATCTTTAACCTTGAGATGACCTCATGAGTATTACTGGAGGTGTTTGTTAGTTTGTAGTTCATGGCCAAGCGCGTAAGGCGTGCGACTCGTCATCCCAGGGTCGCGGGGTCGCGCCAAACATGCTCGCCCTCCCAGTCGTGGGGGCGTTATAATTGTACGATCAATCCCACTATTCGTTGGTAAAAGAGTAGCCCAAGAGTTGGCGGTGAGTGGTGATGACTAGCTGCTTTCCCTCTAGTCTTACACTGCTAAATTAGGGACGGTTAGCACAGATAGCCCTCGAGTAGCTTTGTGCGAAATTCCAAAAACAAACTGGTTTGTAGTTACACATAAAGCTACAGAGTGGGCTATCTGTGCTGTGTCCATCAACCTGATATTAAGTGTTGTAAGTCCGAAAACATGCTGCTGAGTTATTTGGTGGCTTATTGGAGTTAAGAAACAGTGAAAGGAAATCAACAAGAAATAAAATTAAAAAAAAATAGTTGAACGAGGCAAAAATAAAAATATTATAGAAAAAAGTAAAATAGAGATAGTAAATTATATTAATGATCAAGAAAAGTCAAATATCAGGAAGAAAAGAGTGTTTTTAAAAATGTAACAGATTTAATACTAATATTGTATTACAAGTGCAATTGTAATCATTCTTTGACAGCTTCTGGGAGGCGAACACGACATAAAATATTAATTCACTGTCTCAGTGTTTACAATAATTGATAACGTATTAACCACGGATAATTGTTCTTTTTTTGTTCTTTTGGAATTTCGCACAAAGCTACTCGAGGGCTATCTGTGCTAGCCGTCCCTAATTTAGCAGTGTAAGACTAGAGGGAAGGCAGCTAGTCATCACCACCCACCGCCAACTCTTGGGCTACTCTTTTACCAACGAATAGTGGGATTGACCGTCACATTATAACGCCCCCACGGCTGGGAGGGCGAGCATGTTTGGCGCGACGCGGGCGCGAACCCGCGACCCTCGGATTACGAATCGCACGCCTTACGCGCTAGGCCATGCCAGGCCTACCACGGAAAATAAGTTGTTAAGCACAGATAAATATAAAATACGCTATGCTGTAGATACAACATTTCAGACAAAGACCTTCTCGTATCTCTAACTGAATATTAAATTCGTAAACGAAGAAAGTTCCAAATCTAATGTTTCATGTAAAATAAATAACCGTGTATAACAATGTTTACAAACAACTGAAACCATGTTTGAGAATTATAGTTATATATGTGTATACATAAAAAATACGAATGTCATAAATAAATTAATTTTTGAGATAAATCTCATTAACAAAGTAATAAACACTTGGTCCAATATATAATGTGGAATAGTGATTTAGGCACGACCTCTAACATCATTCAAATACTTAAACTATTTTAGGTTACTTTATTGATGATTGAAGACGACTTAACCCCCTTCCCTTAATATTGTATACAAATCACGGTAACAAGAAGCCTAATTATATTTATTTGATTAGCCAGCTCAAACTGTGCTGATGAGCCTTCAACAGGCGAAACTGCAACCAACAGCAGTGGTTACGGTCAATCAAGTGAAACATTGTGCCTCAACGTCATTAGTTCTCCTTTAAATTTTACCTTTGGTTGAAGAATCTGTATGTGTACTGTAACGGATTTTCCGCTGAACATTTATTTTAATACCTGCGTTTGTTTCTATATAGTTCTCTTTTTTCCATGTGACGTATATTGTTGACTAAGTATTGTGTGCAAGTCCTGCTTGTTGTTGAAATTTGTAAAGAATTTTTGAAAGTGAAAAGCATCAATATATAGTTGACAAAAGCCCGCGAGAATAGTGTCAAAATAACTACAGGGTGTTTGGAAAAACACTTTGCACTTATATATTTATTAACAGACATGTTTCAACATAGAATACAGGAGGTAACTTTTTCTTTTGGAATTTCGCACAAAGCTACTCGAGGGCTATCTGTGCTAGCCGTCCCTAATTTAGCAGTGTAAGACTAGAGGGAAGGCAGCTAGTCATCACCACCCACCGCCAACTCTTTGGCTACGAGCTTTACCAACGAAAAGTGGATTCTTCTTATTTCGATTGACCGTCACATTATATCGCCCCCACGGCTGGGAGGGCGAGCATGTTTGGCGCGACTCGGGCGCGAACCCGCGACCCTCAGATTACGAAGCGCACGCCTTAACGCGCTAGGCCATGCCAGGCCTACAGAACTAAGAGACAGAAAACAGTCAGTGTGCTATAGGCCTAGGATGCTATAACTGTGAGTAACGTTTATTAATCGGAAACTACAGAAATGAACCAGAAGCGTTTATTGCTTTTGAACATTACCAATCGTTCAACTTCAGAGAATAATTTCGGACGTTATTATTCTTACTATGACATCTTCACCCTTAAAGAAGGGTGTGGAGCCAGCCCAGAAAGACGGCGTTAGAGCAAGCGAGGTGCAACAACATCAACTTAGAATTAATTTGTTCGGCGTGTCCTATACAAGATTCAGTTCAAAGCCAGGTATAAGATTCAGTATTGTTTGTAAAACTGTTGTATATAAACCATCATCTGTAATAACTATTAGTAATAACTGTTATTATAAATAAATTGTTGTTATGTTTTTGTATTAAATATATTTATGTAAACAAAAAGGAAATTGTGTGCATCAATCTTATTGGCAAATAGCATAAATTTAATACATACCAACATTTAATTAATTTCTAGGCTCAAATTCAAACTTCTGGTTAGTTGAGACAGTAGTACGAAACATGCATAATATATCGGAGACTTATCCGAAATAAAATTAAAATAAGTAACTGAAAACTATGGAATTGTTTAATTCTCTTTGCTATATCTCCATTACATTCTGTCTTTGTGTATTGTTTCATTTCAAATCGTTCTTAAGGGTTTGTCTAATAATAGGCTTGTTTTTGTCTTGAAAAAGAACGTTGATCGGAGCGTCGCCAAGTAATAAAAAGAAATACAAATTTTTAAAAGAATAAAATAAGATTTACATATCAATGAAAGTAATGATAAAAACATTTTAATGTCATAAATTAAGGTTATTTTAAAATTATTACAAAAACCTGAACCTCTAGTTCAACAACCACTGCACGTCCAACGTCCAAGAACTATTGTTAAACGTCACTGTATCATAGCAACGTAACGGAAATTCGGAAAGTTTGTTTTTGTTTTTTGAATTTCGCGCAAAGCTACTCGAGGGCTATCTGTGCTAACCGTCCCTAATTTAGCAGTGTAAGACTAGAGGGAAGGCAGCTAGTCATCACCACCCACCGCCAACTTTTGGGCTACTCTTTTACCAACGAATTGACCGTAACATTTTCACGCCCCCACGGCTAAAAGGGCGAGCATGTTTGGCGCGACGGGGATGCAAACCCGCGACCCTCAGATTACGAGTCGCACACCTTAACACGCTTGGCCATGCCGGGCCCAAAATTCGGAAAAGAACATTAATTCGAATAGTGAGAACAGATTGAACTCAAAAGTGTTAGCACAAGAAACTATCGATATTAAATTAAGTGGAAGTAAAATAATTATGTTAATAAATTAATGTAATATAACTTTCTCATCGTAATCTTCCCATAATCTCGACAAACTTTTTAAATTTTTCCATTAAATACAAAACGGTTGTTATTTAAAGAACGAATAATTAAAGATCTAAGTTGTTATTTAATTAAGCCATGAACAAGAGACTCCTATTGAAAGAGTTTTTGCAAACAAATGTCAACGGTTTAATCCGAAGGAATGTTTATGAATAAATAACTTGTATCAAAAGGACCCAATAAACATTCATTACGAGGATGTAGATCTTTTAACTCTTTATCAAATGAAAATGAACCAATAACAATAAATTCATTAAATGTTAATGGATTAAGAATAGGTATAAGGAATTTGGTTGTTTTATAACTGTGCATTCTGATTGCAGAAGATATAGGGCGTACTTGTTTGTTTGTTTGTTTTGAATTTCGTACAAAGATACATGAAGATTATCTGCTCTAGCCATCCATAATTTAGTAATGTAAGACTAGAGGGAAGGCAGCTAGCCATCACTATCCTCCGCCAACTCTAGGGCTACTCTTTTACCAACGAATTGTGGGATTGACCATCTCTTTATAACGTCCCCATAACAGAAAGGACGAACATGTTTGATGTAACGGGGATTCGAACTCGCGATCCTTACATTACGAGTCGAACACCCGAACCAGCTGTCCATGCTTAGTCGAGCGCAATGGATGATTCTGTTTATGAATCTTAGGAAGGCCGTATATTATACCTGGTGGTGCACGCACTGTTTGTAAAGTTTTTTTTGTTGTTGTTGTTTGTTTTTAAGTCCCTAAGGAGGCGTTAAAGTTAAAGATTAACGTCAGTATATTTTTGTTGTTAGTAACTTTACAGAGCTTAATAATTTTTGTATTTTGTAAATGTACGTGACGGGCAGTTTTCTGTTTATACATCTAAAAATTAAACACTAAATGCATAAAAACTAACAAGGTAACAATGTGTTTAAAATCAGTCTCGCTTTTGTTGAACTTTGCCGTGAGATGACTTTTATGGCAGTGTTTCTTTTTTTCACTGGAGTTCTTCCAGCAGGTGTTTTTGACATTGATTGTAAGCTGTAACATAATAGTTTGAAATTAGAGTACTTGGGTATAACATTTTTAGTTTTGAAAATTGATAGAAGATATATCTGTAGCTACTTTCTTTATTTTGAAGTCAGATTTCTCCAGCAAAACGGAAAGATAATAATCCTCGAATCAACATGCCTCGACACGTCCAGGGGGATAAGGCACTCGACTCGTAATCCGAGGGTCGCGAGTTTGAATCCCCGTCACACCAAACATCCTCGTCCTTTTAGCCGTGGGGCGTTACAATGTTACGGCCAATCTCACTATTCGTAATAAAAGAGTTGGTGATGGGTGGTGATGACTAGCTGCCTTCTCTCCAATCTTATACTGCTAGATTAGGGACGGTTAGCAAGATAGCCCTCGTGTAGCTTTGCGCGAAATTAAACAAAAAACAAAACAACAAAAACAATCGAATCAACATATCTGCCACAGATATTCTGGTAGGAAAACTTAGTTTTATAAGAAAATTTAGAATTATTGTAACCACAAAAAAAAAAAAAAAAACATCATTGCTTCTAACTCGTAAAATGTTCATCACGGAGTAACACCCGTATGTATACATAAATGTCCAGGCAACGTAGATCTTACAAAAAACAATAACAAAATAACTAGTTAAAGATCGTGAAGATTGATTTGTTCTATCAAATAATATTATAGTTACTGCTACAATTAGACAGGTGGTTAGTCTGTTGAAGAAAGAGAAATGTGAAAGAATATTAGAAACCTCGGTTTTGGTTATTCGCTGGTTTTCGAATTTGAGACACTGGATAACTGAAAAGCGACATATGCACAGGATTTAGAGCGAATATGCCAGGTAGCTCTTCATATCTAGGTTCTAAGGACCTGTAGAGAATACAATCCAGATTACTTTTGTACTACATTAATAAAGACTTTATTAAAATCCTTGCATAGAGTGTTAGCTCTACTATCACTCTCCAACTTTCCAACAATTGATTCACCAATATTGTTACACCACACTTCCACCACGTCTCGCACGTTATTCTATTGTTAAATTTGTTAGTGATATTTGAATGTGTTCTGTATATACACCTTTGAAATACATCATCAAAAGAAGATTTAGGCCCGAAACGCTGTGTTAGATTAAAGTATTTCCTACATCTTACTACCTTCTAATTAGTGGTTTCTTATTTTCTTAAATTTTATCTTGTATCTTATGTGCGTTATGTATGACATATTTTTGGATCTAATTCAGCTAGAACAATTATACAAAAACCATATCTTACAGTAACAAAGCTTTGATACTGTTATAACTTCAGAACTTTAAAACATTAATTCTAGCAATAAAAATCCTATGTCCGTTACACCTACGAGTAAAATAAGATGAAAGAACGAGAATACTTTAAGAGAAATATTCGGAAATAATATGTATTATTAATTATCTATTGATTTATTCACTGAACTTTCAATTGTTTTACCTTTTATATTACTTAGACTAAAAGACCCTTACCAAGTGAACTTTCAGACGCTTTGAACTGTGGACAAGGCTGATATTTATGATTACAACAAAACTATATAAATAAGAAATAAACAAATACAAAACGAGAAAACAAAAACTGAAGCACAAGTTACACAGTTAAAGCCCCCCCCCCCCAGTGGCTCAGCAGTATCTCTGCGGACTTACAACTCTAAAATCTGGGTTTCGATTCCCGTGGTGGGCAGAGCACAGATAGCCCATTTGTAGCTTTGTGCTTAACTCAAAACAGCAACAATTACACAGTTAAAATAGGTTTAAATCCATACAAGACTGTGTGTTATTCAGGGATGGAAGAATATTTTTTTTAATGTATAACATTGCTTTTATTATAAGTTCAGTATCTTGTTCGGTTGTTGAAAGAATTTTAAAGTGGGAGAAAGAAATCGTAGGTCGTGTTTCTGTATTGTGTTGATAGATAGGAAATTTGGGAGGGTTTGTAATCTTTCTTATAATTTAAATAGATATATCCGTATATAACATCAATACCCCAATGTGGTTCCTCTCTAGAACAAGTAAACACAAGTTTTATAATGAGTATGATTCTCGCATGCTATGTATATAAACGATAAATAACTTGACGTTTTCAGATTACAAGATAATGTACCTATTTCTGTTAATCATCTTTCAGTTTGATATTTTTTAACTATAAAGTAAAGCTACGCAGTAAAGTATATGCATTGAGTCCACAGTCGGGATTGAATCCCGAGTTCAAGCACTATCAGTAAAAAACAAGTACGTGCCACCTAGAAGTTTTTGTTTATATTTGGGATTTTGTATTTGAAGAATGTTACATGAATGACAGGTTTTGACAGATGGTGTATTCTTAATTTTGAAAATAGTAAAACGGTAGTCATTATCTTATCCACAAAGTGCCTCCACTATTATTTAAATGGTCGTTTACAGAGATCCAATGATCTGAGACAACATTCTTAATGAGACTACCTAGATTAACTCAAACTTTTAACATATATTTAATACAGTTAGTTTTGGTTTTCTTTTCAGGCTCTCGTACATTCACACATAAATATTGTTTCTCCGTCTAAGGGCTGAGAGTTCTTAAGTTTTCAAAGACTCTTGAAAAGTCTCTTAGTAGATTGATACCAATATTTTTAACCTGATGGGTATCGTACGCTCACTCGGGCTAAACGGCAAATCAGAGATCAGTAGTCAGCCGTTCCTAATTTTAAACAACTGACTAACTACTCGGTAGCACTTACTGTCATAATAACCTTCATCTACCTCCTATAACCGAATAACACGACTGACTCTCACTCTTATAACCTGAGCACAGCTTAAATTCGAACATTATGATCCACAACCATGCACGCTTACTACTAACTACTGGTGGCCTGTCTCAGTAGAAGATAGTAAGCGTAAATTAAGGTTAAAGTTTAATATTATTAAAGATATTATTTAAAGTAGCGTATTTTTCAAATATATAAACAATGCAACATTTTTTATAATTTATTGTGACTTTTGGATAATCAGTAATTTCGAATTTAAAGTTCGAAATGTCCATTTCATTCCAAAGTTTAACATGTATGGAGCTAGTATATCATTTAGCTTCGTGGAATTTCTTTCAACAACAACAGTGTTGTGATTTTATGTTTGTCGCTATCATCCGTGCAGAATGATATTAATTGGAAATTTCAACTTTTTTAATCCATGCTAATATAAAAGAGAAACAACAATATCTACATTCACAACATTCACATTTTCGTTTTTGTTTCCACGTGAAGTATTAAACTACAATCCAGTCACCTCAAGTCAGGGTACAATATCATGGTCACTCTGCCCCTCACTGATGACGTGTGAGGTCAGCTAGTTAAGATTAATGAGGATGGCTCACGAGTAGTAGAAATCAGGACATCTTCCCGAAAACAGTTTGAATTTTTCACAGCGCGTGGCAGAATCAGAAACTCCAATGGCAAGCAGTTTCTTGTTTATATCAAAAGGAAGCTGCAAACCGCCTGAAGAAATCACCAGTTCTAACAACTCCCACCAGTAGTAGGGTTTTGCCTATCACTCACTCAGTAGGTACTAAAATAGTGTCGAATAGGGGATGCTTAACGTTGGAATTTATACAGTATTGACGTCAATAAAACATGCGCAAGTCATGAATTACGAAAAGAATTATATCCTCTGTAGACTGTAACACAACATGCCATATGAACTTGAAAACAATATATAAAAATATGTGTGTTTTCTTGTAGCAAAGCCACATCGGGGTATCTTCTGAGCTCACTGAGGGGAATGGAACCCGTGATTTTAGCGTTGCAAATCCGTAGACACTCCGCTGTACTAGCAGGGGGTATATAAAAATATATATTACTCATTGTTTTGGATTTATTTACTCTTGAAACGGAACATTTTTCTACTGTAATAACCTGTATCTATCTTCTGGAACTATATAACGCGATTGACTGTCACTCTTCAGTCAGAGACCAGTTAACCGTTCCTCAAAATAAGAAAAAAGGCAAAGGTTAATTAAAATATTATCTGAGTTAATACGATGTAGTTATAAAAATTTAGAACTTATCTAGTGTTATTTTTAAATTGATTATTCTGTTTAGCAGATTTTTACTAGACAATAAAGTAAATATAGTTTATTTTAGGGGAAAGTAAAATCTATCTACATGTTTATTATATAGTTCGCTTTTAAATTATAGATAGCTTAAATGTTTTAAAACAATGACGTTTTATCTTAGCGTTTTCAAATTTCCATTTATTAGTTTTAAGTATTCAGCTAAAGAAAAAAGGAAAGCTTGAACAATAAAGTTAGTATTATAGCTGTGGTGGGTAAAGCGCAGATAACCCATTTTAAAGTATTATAAATGTTTATAGAGTTTTTATCTGAAATGTTACCCATAATACCTTCGTTTTACAGATTAAATATTTATATCACTCTTTTCACTATTAACTAAATATTAACAATTATATTTTGTTCCATCATTGGTGGTTTTTATTACTCTCAGAAACCATTTAAGTAAAAAGGTAAATTTCCCAATCTCGTTTTTAAGACAGTTTATAATTATTTACATTTTAGGCAAAATACAGAATACTAACTACTTTATGTTAAAAATCTATTTTGGAGTCTCACCATGTCTGTTCATGACCTATTTAACAAACTTGATTTTGATAATAGACCTGGTTTCTACTTCAGAGGGCTATTGCAAGCCTAATTTTCATTTGTAACGCACATCACATTACTTGTGTGTGGTTTTTTCTTATAGCAAAGCCACATCGAGCTATCTTCTGAGCCCACCGAAAGGAATCGAACCCCTAATTTTAGCGTTGTAAATCCGTAGACTTATCACTGTACTAGCGTGGGGCCTCACATTACTTTTATGCTTTTCATAACCCATGTAATATGCGACGATAATGGTTGTTCAGCGTCCATTTTAATAGTCTGATTGTACAGAAATCTATACGCATCTCGTTTGAAAAGTTTCTTGGTATAATTTCATAAGGAATATCCTTAACACCCGTTTCATTCTGAAGTTGCTTGAAGTATGCGACGGTTGAACGAGAGGTATGATTGAAAGATGTGTCTTAGCGATCCCATACTAAGTTGATATCGTTTTGGAGTGTATATTGAACTGGTATACATGGATATCTTGTTATAAGACAATGCACTTCATTTCTCATCACTGAGGTATAATATATTTCAGATCTCTTTCTGGATAACTCTGATTGCCCAAGTTGATCCGCGTTCCTTTGTTTTCCAATATCACTAAGTAGAAGGGAAATTCACAATTTCCTATCTGCATATGTCTTTATGTTTTGAGTGTGCAAATATTTTTCGTCAAACAAGGATATCAAATGCCCTTCCAACAAATAACAATTTTTTGGTAACGCAAAATTACCTAGGAATCGCCAATAAATGTAAAAATTTAGTCTTGATAGATCCAGTTCCATGGTGATTTTATTTCAGCTGTTATTGTCAAATTCTGATTACATAAGAACAACTTAAAGATAGATTAAATCAGTCACAACAAATTAAAAATCTTAGAACTCATCAGCAAACACACAAATAGTTTTAATAGAAGCAGAACTGAATACCTATATAAATATTTCTACCAGTATATAAATGATAAATGTTATACTATAGTACAAGATTCCATAAAATCGTATTCTGTAATACGCTAAAAAAAAAGAACTCTACTAAAAATTTGTAGTTTTAGAAATAAGTTATAGAAATAAAAAGAACAATATCAGATATTAACTTATATACAATATTTTCGAAGGGGCACAATCATAAAAATATCACTTCTTTGTTGACTCACGTGGGAGCAACCTCTAATTCAGACACATCCACTTCCAAAACGTAGTGTGTCAAAATTTAGCAGCAGGTTGTAAATTAAGAGCTGCCATTTCACACTAGACATGTGATTATTAAAGTCCGCTGTTCAAAATTAATCTACACCAAAACTTG
Organism: Tachypleus tridentatus; assembly: GCF_004210375.1. NCBI lineage: Eukaryota > Metazoa > Arthropoda > Merostomata > Xiphosura > Limulidae > Tachypleus > Tachypleus tridentatus. The sequence goes on along the minus strand of NC_134832.1, from coordinate 80,903,237 downwards.
TCAATATTGCAAACGGTTACAAAATTCTCAAAAGCAAAAAGGCTTAGATATGTTATAAACACTTAACACTGACTCGTAAGTTTATAAATTTTTCCGTGTTGAAACAAAAAGCCAATAACAGCTAATAACAAAAAAACCCCTAAGACTAATACGTAGGTTCACAAACTCTTTCAGTCTGTCTCTCAAACGACCACTCAAACTAAACTCAAGCTCGCCATTCTTTTTTTTTTCTCGTTATATTTGCAGCAGATCTTTCTATAAAAATATGATCTAGTCAAACATAAACAAGTGAGTCATCTAAGAACTATTATAGAAAAAAAAAAACGTTTAGCTCATTCCGTATTGGGATTTAAGTCTTTAAAAAGACCAAGGAGTGTCGGGTTCTTGTGTTCAAGATATCAGTATTTAAGTTTTCTAGACCTGGGATGATCAGTCTCGAAAGACCTATTTCGCTCTCCGTCCTTTATTAATATCTGTTCGATATTTATTTACTACAAGAAGGACAGAGTTTAATCAATACACACTTTCACTCTGAGTTATTTCAGGGTCATCTCCATGTGTCAAATATACTTTCAATTTATTTTATTGTTTTGAAGTCCATACTACACGAACAGTTCCAATTATACTTTTCACATTTTTCAATAATTTCAAATTTCAGCAATATTATTTACATAGAAAAAGCGAGAATTAGAGAACTAGACGTCAGAAATATAGATTTAGCCAAATTAGAAGTTGTCTTCAGCAAAGACAATTTTATTTTTAAAGTAGAATGGTTGGCCATTATATTATGTTATGTTCTTTCCTTCTTCGTTGGTTGGCCCGGCATGGCCAAGCGTGTTAAGGCGTGCAACTCGTAATCTGAGGGTCGCGGGTTCGCATCCCGATCGCGCCAAACATGCTCGCTCTTTCAGCCGTGGGGGCGTTATAATGTAACGGTCAATCCCACTATTCATTGGTAAAAGAGTAGCCCAAGAGTTAGCGGTGGGTGGTGATGACTAGCTACTTTCCCTCTAGTCTTACACTGCTAAATTAGGGACGGCTAGCACAGATAGCCCTCGAGTAGCTTTGTGCGAAATTCTAAAAAAAACAAAACAAACAAATCTTCTTCATTGGTAGTCTGTTCATGTTTTGTATCAGTGAGAGTCAGGTTCAGCGTACACCTTTCTTCCCTTTCTGGAAACGTTATTTCCAATCCCAATTACTTTGTTGTTGCATTATTCATAATATGTTAAATTTTGTCCATTGTTCGTATTTTTAATTGGCATACCCTTTTCCTGCCATATCAAATTTAATTTGTTTTGTTCGTTGTTTCTTATTATCAATATTTAGATCCTGGGCAGACCTGAAAGGATCAGATACAATCTTGACCTCTTTCTTCCGCATTTGTGGTGTTAGTAATTATTTTATGTTTTGGGTAACTGCTACTTGTTGAACGTAACATAAAAAAGGGTATTGCTTTCACAAATGTTCATTGATACGAATTCAGAACCTGTATAAGGGTCATGTACATTAATGTTGTAACGTTCATCATTTACACAGGGATATACTTGCTATGTAAATAGTCTATATATTCCAATGTTTTTCACATTGTTTCGTTATCTTATGTTTATTTACATAAAGACCATTTTAATACACTACATGATAAAACAACAAAATGATGAATTATAAGGGTTTAGAAATAGGTAGCATATTACTAAACTTATAGTGCATATTTAAGGGTGAGAGATACTTAGGACCGTGTCGATCATGTTCGAAATCGCGATCTAATGCTCGTAACATTTCGTTTTTTAAGTTGTTGTTGAAGTTCGTGAATGATCCACTTGAAAAGTTGTCTTGAAATAATTGCATGTTTGTGCACGTATGAAGGAATTTAAAGTTTGTTGAGCGGGAAACTTTATATGCACAAGTAGGAATTGCATTTTGTTGTTGTGTTTAGTTTAATTTTAATTGTTTGATCATATCTTGTTGGCACTGAATAATATTTTTATTTCAATTTATTTCGATCTTTTTCTCTGAAAGAGTCCCCAACTAATTACTTTACTCATTATTATATATTTCGGACAAGTCTACGAATTATTACATTACGTATGTGTATTACTATTTTAAATAACCGAAATTTTAATTTTAATTTAGTATTTAATTAACTGTTAATATGTATCAAAGTTACAACATTTGCCAACAAGATATATACACACAATTTTCTTTCTTAAATGAAATATATTTTAATATACAAAAAAACAACACAAAAAAACAATACCATTCATAATAACAGTTATTTCTAATAGTTATTACAAATGATGGTTTGTCTAGAAGAGGTTTTGAAAACTTACATACAACACTGAGTCTTATATCTGGTCTGGAACTGAATATTTTATCAATGATCTAGGTCCACGACAAGTTGATAATGCCACACTTCGCGTAAGTCAGTTAGCTTGGTTCTTGTTTGGCCCCACTCTCTAACAAGCTGATTCATGTTGTTTTGTTATTATAAAGTCAACTAATCTCGAACTATATGGAAAAATCACCTTTCATAAAACTGTCTTAGCCTAAATAAATTGAAATGAAATGTTTTAACTATAACATAATTCGGTATAACTTTTCATGAGAAGTTGCGTTATACAAGACAAAGATGACTGATGGACTCACAAAATGTTAAAAAACATGAATAATGAAAGATAATTGTTGAACAACACCAGGAACAAGAGGAAACGGAAATTTATATCAACGACTTAATGAAGACGTGATTATGACGGAGATTTTTACATTATAAATTTTGTCGGTCTTCTCTTGTAATTGAAATGTAAATTAGTTTAAACATTGATGTAAAACTTAGCATAAACATTATTATAAAATCTAATAACACGATTTATAATTAAGTTACGATCTAACATTGAACGTAAATCTTGACTAAACACATATACAAAATTATTAAATCTTGCAAATATTTTTCATTATGTAGTGAGATTCGGATAATTCATTGCACAGCTTTAAGTTCACAAGCAAACAAATCAACAAAAGTTTAAAATATTATGTATCGTTCAAGACATAAAATCGAACAATAAAATTTTAAACAGGATAATAGCCCAATTACTTTTAAAATATACAGTTTAATTGTCACAACAATACAAAATTTTATATCATAATTTAAAAGACTCACTAACACTTTCCTTCGGCTTTGTTCTTTTCCGAAAGCGTAATTCCTTCTAGATTTATTACTGAATTTTAATCGAATTGGTAATTATCGCCCACATATTTCAATACCACTTTATTAAATTACGAAAGTTTATTATGGAAATTCTTTCATTATACCTACAGGTATATTCATTATTATATATTTTCAATTTTACATTTTTTTCATAAATCGGTATTGTTAGCCTCCATCCCCTCTGGGCAGTGGTAAGCCTTCGGATTTACAAGGCTAAAATCAGGGGTTCTTTTCTCCTCGATGAACACAGTGATATAGTGTTTAGAGTCGTTTAGATTCTGGGTGCAGCAATATGTGAGTTACTGGAGGTGCTCCATATAGCTATGCCGTCGGCATACTGTGATATTAACGTGTAGTTGAGGGAGAAACGGTATATCGTTGACATAAATGTTGAACACGACTGGACGAAGTACTGAACTTTGGGGTACTCCGGCAGTTACATTAGTAGGGATGGAACGTGATTCGTGAATTTTCACCTTAGCTCTACGATTCCTGATAAAAGTAGATACCAGATAATCCGGGGTGGTAAACCTATGGTGTGTGTTTTAAACCTGAGGTCATTGTGCCAGACTGAATCAGGCTTTCTGAATGTCGAGGAAAGTGGCTACTGGATTGTTTGCGGTTGAAACCACGGTAAACGGATTCAGTAAGTTTAACACGATAGTCTGTTGTTTGCCTGTTTTTTTCTTCCAGCGTTTTGGTTGTTCCTTATTATTTTATTGAATTCAAGTAGTAATTAATTCTGTTGATTATCGCTTTTCCCATGAGTTTACGTAGGGTTTTGAGAAGATTAATCGGTCTATAATTACCAGAGTTAGTGAGATCGTTATCTTTTTCCAGGCTCTCGTGTGGTATCGTGATAAGAATGAGAGATAAGAATGCCTGTCTTAGTACTTTTTCTTTAAATATCACTTATTCATCAGACTCAGTGTCAAATGTATCATTCCGCTGTCACCACTCTCTGGTTTCAAATGCGACTTCTGGACTACCTGCACATGTAGCTCCTTCCTTTTCATTTCCATATATATCTCTTTACTTTTGTGGTATACCAGAGAACGTTAAAACTGGTGGGTACTCTCCATTTTACAATATCATGCTGGTTACTTCGTTGAAGAACTGGTTTTTAGAAAGATATTGGACCAACTAAATACTATTAATTGCTTAAGAACTCCCCGTCATATCTTGTCCAACAGATTGATCCCAGAAGGTCTGGTAAGGAAAGGAGACAGACTAGTCTAGATGCATTTTACTGGCTAGGATACCATACCCTACCATGGGAAAGGTGGACCAGCCATCATATCTACAATTAAGGATGTCATCATCCTTTCAACACCCAGTTTAGTGATACATACTTTCAAGATCGGCGAAGACTGTACTTGGTTCACGAGCGTTCCCCGGTATATTCCTCTAGCTGGAGATATCACACTCCATACAGATGAATTTGGAAACTTTCCGAAGGGTGCTCATCTAAATAAATTACTCACTGTTTCCTCAATCAAATCAATGTGAGTTTAGGTAAGATATCGTAATATTTTCTTACACTAATACCTCGACTCACACTTCCCACCCTTCCTCTCCATTTCTGGTACTTCTTTTCTTGGATTTAGCTGCGACAGAAGAATTAGTCACGCTTCTGTTGGTGGAGTATTGGCTCAGATGAAACATGGGGTAAGTGGGAGTTCAAGACTAGGGCGAGCAAAAACATTTTTATATATGGAGAGCATCACTGAGCTATCATATGAGAAGAGGTATCTATCGGAAAAAAAACATTTAACGTGTATGAAAGTGTTAAGTTTTCATAAATTTCCAACAACCCTTCAACAGCCTTTTGTTTCACACCCATAGACACTGTATTCAAATTTTGTGTGTGTAATCTTGTGTATATATAAATAACTATAGATAAACTTATATATTGGTCTTTCTGTTTGTAAGTTCCAATGTAAAATTATTTGGCCTTCCTTATACAAAATACTTATCATCATAACTTATCTGTATGTTTTATCTGTAATGCCACATCACAGATATAATGACACATTTAAACAATGTCACAGAAATATACGATTCCATGTAGTTCTACTTTTATGAGGCAGGCTTGTTTAAAAATTCTAACAAACAAGCTTTTAAATCTTCATAATGTCTACTTGCATCAAAGCTACATTTCAACATTATTTGATATTTAGTATGTAGTTTGATGTCGCCAAGACTTTGTCACATTTGGGAAAGCATG